>NC_141025.1:12595000-12642500 GCF_052040795.2 Danio rerio
TGAATGCCACTGGAGTAAACAAACACTCTTATTCGGGTACTTGCAACAAAGAGAGAGAGAGCAATAGATGATGAATCTGTATTATACTGTATTTATATATACATATATAACATATATCTGTTTTTATAATACAAATCTCATGACCAACAGTAATATCCACTGCTTTTTTGCTCAAATACAACACATTTGAAATAAAATTATACAATTATTTATGAGACTCCAATTCTTTAAATGTTACAAGTCACATTTTGCATATTCTTATATTAACATATAAATAAATGTGTCAATTTATTAAGAGTAAAAAAAAGCTGAAGCACTTTCTCCAATTATTAGAATTACCATTTAAATCCTTCAGATGATTGTGAATGCCAATGGAGTGACAAACACTCGAATTCGACACTTGCCGAATTGCGAGCGGATGCTTCCAGTCGAGAGCTTTCACTACATCTAACGCCCAACGGGAGGCCTGTTACACTCTACGAACATGATCAGCATAATTAGCATGGAGTGACGCCCATCTCAACATCATACTCACTCTCTTTGGTAGCAGCTCGTCTTGGGACAGGAAGCCCGGCTTGTGGACATTAGGGTTGTAATCACCATACTGCAGAAACAAAATGAGAAACCAAAATGAGCTCAATTATGAACGCTGAGGTGGAAAACAGACTCATACGGTCATATAAAAACAGCCATTATATTCACCTGCTCTCGCTTAAAGTGTAATTCAGCAATATGGAGTTGTGTAAAACATATTAAAAGCAAAATAAGATGAAATAGAGCAGTTAGTTTTAGGAGAGAAATTATGAGGAAGAGCAATGAAGAGCAGATGTGCTGTTGAAAAAAAGTTAATCACACCCAATAAATAAATAATTTTACAATTTGACAAAGATCTTGCAAAAGCAAAACCAACGGTGAATAAGAGAACTTAAATGATACAAAACGTATATAAAGTATTAAAAAGCTAAATCTTAATTAGACTACCCTTCAAAACTTTTGGGATATTTATTTATATATTTCAGTGGGGGAATTAAGTATTGAGCATGTCATGTTTTTTCCTGGAAATAACATTTCTAAAGGTGCTGTTGACATGAATTGAACCAAATTTTGGTAAAAAACCCAAACAATACAAACATAAACCAAAAGAAAAACAATCTATCAAATCTGATTTTTATTTTCTATTGGATTCAGATCAGGAGATTGGCTGGGCCTGAAGTGGAGTTTATATTCTTTAAAGTGTGAAGTTAATCTATATATTTAAATTGTATGTGTATAATCTGCTTGTAGACTTGCATACTATTAGAAGAATTACCATATCACAAGAAATGGATAAGTTATATAGTTACCAGGTTTGGGTCAGGGGTTAACCTAGGTGGAAATTGGGGTCATGGGTTAAACTAGGTGGGATCTTGTGTGACATATGTAGAACAAAGGGAAAAAACAGTTGCAAAAGAGTATTTAGGAAGGCCAGAACATCAGTGAGACAGAATTTTTCAGACAGAGATGCTACTGGGGGTCTCCTGAAAATTCTCCTTTGTTGTCGACAATAAAATATACTCTTCTGATATTCATAACCTCCAGACTGAGTTTGATTCATTAAGAGAAAAACCAAAAACCACGTCAGGCCATTCTACAGCTTGATTTTCTTTCTCTGAAAGCATTTGAGAGATTCCTTGGCTGTGTTTGGATCATTGTCTTGCTGTAATGTCCACCCTGGTTTTCATCTTCATCCTCCTGCTAATGTAGATGTTAGACTGAAGCAGTTACATTCATTTAGAATGAGGGAGGGCAGAAGTTTGCTGAAGAACCACTGAGAGATTTTATCTGCTGTCTTGGCTTTCACTGCCTTTCTACACCTCCCTTTATTCATTATTTTTTATTTATTATGTTGCAGCAGAAATGGAGACTCATCAGACCAGGAAACGTTTCTACAATCTTCTATTGTCCAATTTTGGAAAGCCTGTGCGAATTGTAGCCTCAGTTTCCTGTTCTTAGCTGACAGGAGTATCAGCCGGTGTGGTCTTCTGCTGCAGTAGCCCATCTGCCTCAAGGTTGGACGTGTTGTGTGATGCTCTGCTGCATACCTCAGTTATTTGAGGTTCTGCTGCCTTTCTATAAGCTAAAAGCAGTCTGGACATTCTCCTCTGAACTCTCGCATCAACGAGGCATTTGCACCCACAGAACTGCCGCTCACTGGACATTTTCTCTTTTTTGGACCATTCTCTGTAATCCCTAGAAATGGTTGTGTGTGAAAATCCTTGTAGATCAGCAGTTTCTGAAATCCTCAGACCAGCTCGTCTGGCACCAACAACCATGCCACGTTCAAAGTCACTTAAATCACCTTTCTTCTATATTCTGAAGCTCGATTTAAACTGCAGCAGATCGTCTTGACCATGTCTACAGGCCTAAATGCACTGAGCTGCGTTTTGCGAAAGGCTGATTAGAAATTTGCGTTAATGAGCAGTTGGACAGGCGTACCTAATAAAGTGGCCAGTGAATTGTAAAATACACACATTTTGTCAGAAAAAAAAAAAAAAAAAACCTTTAATTTTGGATCTAATTAATCTTTGCCCAGCAGTAAAATAGTAATGAGAGGAATTAGAATAAGAATGAATGAAACCGATTCTAAACCTATAGTTAATTCATTCATTCATTTTCTTGTCGGCTTAGTCCCTTGACTCCGGGGTCACCACAGCGGAATGAACCGCCAACTTATCCAGCTAGTTTTTACGTTGCAGATGCCCTTCTAGTCGCAACCCATCTCTGGGAAACATCCACACACGCATTCACACACACACTCATACACTACGGACAATTTAGCCAGCCCAATGCACCCTGAGGAAACCCACGCGAAGGCAGGGAGAATATGCAAACTCCACTGCCTCGGCCTGAACCTATAGTACCGATTCTAAAAAAAAAAAAAAAAAAAAAAATAGTACATACTTTCTGGTATTCTGAATGTTTTTTAATTGTCATTTCTGAGGTAAACTGAACAAACAGTTACACTTTTGAAACCATAAGCTTGTTATTCATGTATTTACTGTCTATGTATCTCTTCATAAACAACGACAAAACAGTTTCTTCAGATTCTCAACAATCGCACACCGCAGATGCTCTACATAAAAACAGCAATACAGATAAGGCCTATGAATGTCATTACCTTCCGAAACAGACAGCAAAGATAAAACGATACAGATTGTGGTCTGCTGTGCATGAACTGAAGAACAAGCAGATATGCAGAATCAGAAAAAAAAAAAAACCAAGACAATAATGGTCCCTCAGTGTCACGCTGGCCTGTCATATTGAGCACTGCGGACAAATTCATGCTTCTCTGCTGTAAAGAGACTGGCATGTGAAAGGATCCCCATTTCAAAGTGAATGCTGTCTAAAGCTTTACTCCTGCTTTCTCTGTAAGGGAGAAACTGCTGCCGTCTTCTTCAGTTCGATTTTCTCTCACAATTTTCATATTTCTTCCTCATATCCCTGCCTAACTGTGGCTCTTTTTTGATTCCTATTCACACCTCCTTGTTCTCTGCGCTCATGCCTTCCTTTAACTTCCTGTCTTTATGAATAACTCCAAATACGCACCTGGTGGTTTAAAAGGGAGAGAGAGAAATTGTCAGGCAGCTACTTATATTTGAAAAATAAATATGAATGTGAAAGCTTAACTCAGATCTAATGAATGCATTTTTTGTTACTAAATATCAGGTGAATTCTAATGCAGCAAGTAATGCTTGAAGATTATTTTATCATAATGTTACAAACACTCACTGCAATACAAAAACTGGACGAAAAAAGTGGCTCCACCTAACAGCATCATGACTATTTAAAGGAGCTGTATGTAAGTTTTTGACACTTCTTAAGCATAAAAATACCATAATATGTTTGCAGATATTTAAGAAATATGCCAAGAACGTCTGTTTTTTTTGTTGTTTTTTTTTAGTCCCTTTAACCCACCTAATCTCAGTTTAGCCAATTATATTTCAAAACCCTGAGTTGCCTTTCTGGAAAACAGGACATTTCATTCATTCAGTCATGAAAGCTCTCAAACCATGCATCCGCGACAAAAAATGTGACCTCCGAACATTACTTTAAAAAAAAAATTACTTTTCCCAGCACACATTTAGTTAATGTTACTTTTAAAAAAGCAACTCATATTTTAACATATTAACTACTTAAAAAAAAAAAACTTTACCCGGCACACATTTACTTAACGTTGCTTTAAAAAAGCGACTCAATGTTGTAATACACAAACTACTGTACTTTAAAAAAATGACTTTACCCAGCACACATTTACTTAACGTTGCTTTAAAAAAAGAAGCAACTCAGTATGGGGTATATGATGAAGCATGCTAATAGGACTTTTAATTTGCCATTAACCTGGGTTAAGCGCTTCCGGCGAATTGAATGGCAATGCAAAATCCGGTGCGTTTAAGGTCTGTTTTCTTTAAAAATCAGCAATCTCCACTAGCTGAGTGATATCCGATTTAAAGTGGGTCTCATATTGTACAAGAAGCACTGCATTAAATAACATTTCCCCCGCCATGTCTTTATTATATGAGCATTTATTTTACCCCGGTATATTCAATGGAGCTTCTGCGTTAGCCTGCAGATTCTGACGGACGCGTGCAAGTAAACGGCTTTTTGTCTCGTTTTATGCTTGAGCAACTAAATAAATGCTAAAGTTTATTTAACTGAATGCATTTTAATGACATTACAACATCGATGCTGTATAAGGAACCGTATAAAATGAGAAAAAGTTCACAATAACAGGTCACCGGAAGTGTATCAGCATGGGAACAGCACTAGCTCGGCATATACCCTATTGTAATACATAAACTACTGTACTTTAAAAAAAAAAAAAGACTTTATCCAGCATGCATTTATTTAACATTACTTCTTTTTTTTTTTAAATGTGACGCAATAATAGCTACTTAAAAAAATGACTTTACCTAGCACAGATTTAGTTAATGTTACGTTATAAAAGACTCACATTGTAATAGAGCTACTATAAAAAAAATGACTTTACCCAACACAGATTTAATTAATGTAACTTTATAAAAGTGACTCATATTGTAATATAGCTACTTTAAAAAAATGACTTCACCCAGCACAGATTTAGTTAAAATTACTTTAGAAAAAAGTGACTTATATTGTAATATATTAGCTACTTAAAAAAAATGACCTTACCAAGCACATATTTTTTTAATGTTTCTTTTTAAAAAAAGCAACTCGATATTGTAATGTATGAGCTATACTTTTAAAAAATTACTTTACCCAGGACACATTTAGTCAACCTTACTTTCAGTTACAAACATAAACATTGGGTGAGCAGGTTACATTGTAACCCCGTGTCTCAACAACAGGCTACGTTACGAGATTTGAAGTGATAAGCAATTTGGCTGTTTGCACCAGACAAAATTTAAACACAGCTATTCTGAAGCAAAGAATAGTGCCCTTACTGCACTCCAACAAAATGGTAAGGTTTATAATCTAATTACTACATATTAAACCTCTGCTAAACAAATCCTGTTGTGTAGCTGTAAAAAATAGAAGCCGTTTCTAAAATATAAATTTCAGGTGTTGGATAGAACAAAAACTTTTTCATAGAATCTATTCCTTCTAACGTGTGACATTGCTTTTAGTTAGAACACGACTTAAATCAGCCTTTAGGCTCGATAGTCAGGCACACTCCTATTTGTTTTGTCAATCTCGCAACCTGCGCTTGCGTAATTTGTTAATTTCTCACACTATGTGTGCAAATGTCGACAGATACAAATTCTCAAGCAACAGGCTAGGGCAGGGTTCGGCAACCCAAAATGTTGAAAGAGCCATATTGGACCAAAAAAAACAAAAAACAAATAGGTCTGGAGCCGCAAAAAAATGTAAAGCCTTATATAAGCCTTATAATGAAGGAAACACATGCTGTATGTATCTATAGTAGCTATATTAGCCTACAATAAAAACGACTAAGTTGGCTATAAATACATAATGAGCCTTCATGATTAAATAGCCACTGAAATCAGGTGGTCGGTGTTTATTTAGTTGTCATTTAAACACTTCAGCACAGCCTCTGAGTGTATTAATTTGATCATTTCTTCTTGCGGCCCATCAGAGTTCACATACCTGCATAAAAGCGCATTGAATATCGGTCACATCACAGGCAATTGAGTATGCTGGCACTGAATTAATGTCCTTGGTTTGCTGATCGGTGATGTTACCTGCCATTTTAATAGCCCTTTCCTTCACTGTCTTAGCAGAGAGAGGTACAGTATATCTTTAATTTTTTGTATTATCTTGGTTTTGAAGTCTGCAAATAGCTGTTTTAGTATGTTGATGAATGACTCCTTCATGTAGTCACCATCTTTGAACGGTTTTCCATGCTTTATTATCTCCCGGTTTGTTTACAACAGCCACCTGCCTGGCATCCCGCCCTGCTGATGGAAACCTGTGTCGCAGGCTATGACGCAAATCTTCGCTGACAGAAATGTTGAAATTAAATATTAATTCTACACACTTTTACAGCATTTGAAAACGTTAAAAATGTTTGTCCTCCAATAGAAATTATATTAAAACATTTAGTATAAAAAATTTTTATTAACCCATCTTTTTGAACATTTTTGAAAAAGCTCCAGGGAGCCACAAGGGCAGCACTAAAGAGCCGCGTGCGGCTCTAGAGCCTCTGGTTGCTGACCCCTGGGCTAGGGCAAATAACTGAAAAGCAATCAACATTCAGAACCCATTATCAATTTCCAGATCAATTTGTTAAATTACTTTCTTTTGTGGATTCCGTTATGTTAAGGCTGATTTATACTTCTGCGGCCACTTTGCAGTAGCATCTGATCTCTGGTCAAGTAAGATGAGGGACCCATTGCTGAGTAAGGCACACCAGTGTAAAGCTCAAAACAACCACATCTTGCCATGTGAAGCTTACAAATTGCTTTAACAAAGAAAACAAAAGCTTTAGCAGATTCCCGTCCAGTTTTCAGAGCCATCTAGCGTTCCTCTGAGTCTGACATGAGGCAGAGAAGCAGTGTGCGCTTTCTAAATTGGCACAAGGTGAGATGTGCGCAGGTAGACAAGGCTTTCGGATAAATCACACATTCTTGTTGCCCCCGAGCTGTCGATCAAACTGACACATGCTTAATAAAATTCGCTTCTTTCGATAGGAAAGGTGTAATGGGATGGATGCCGACCTTGAAGGTGCGTTCGCTAGAGGTTAAGGTTTAGCTCTGACACCTCTCTGCGCGTGGATCAAAGCAAGCAGGGTTTTTAAAAGCACAGGTGTACTGACCTTAGCATGGACGGCGTAAGAGGCTAACAGCACCGAAGCCTCGGGAGGACAGTAGATCTCCTCTTCTAAAATGCTCTTCTTCACCTGTGCCATTGCAGAAAGAGAGGGGAGCAAGATTAATAGAATGCTAGTTTTATTTAGCACTACATTTTTGAGGCAGTTTGTTAACAAGAACATCATGCTGTCACAATAGACAAATTACCATGTTGGTAAACATTCAGGATGTGAACGCAGTGAGGTTGCAGAAAAAAAAAAACTGGAAGTGCTAGCATTTACAGCAAGGGAATGACATCCAATGCAGTACAGAGTTTGTGGTTGTCTTAGAAATAATTTATATTGATTACATATTATATGTATTATTTACATAATGCTTTCCGTGTATTATAACAGCTTGTCACCCAGTGATAACCACAGTTTTTCGGCAAAATTAACGTTAAAGTGACTGGCAATCGTCTGACAGGTCCATTTGCAATAGCACCCTCCCAATGGATATTGGACAAGACGAAATGGCCAAGCATCCAGCCCCAAATATACAACTATCTCTATGAAACACCAAGTGATTTTACAAGAGAGAAATTATAGGCATTTAAGTCTTTGGATGCCTACAATTTTGTTCTGTGTGGTCATGAGCAAGAAATAATGATTCAATGAAACCAGATTCAAAGCTTTGTAGTGCTAAAAACCGAGATTCTGCCTAGCCATAGACAAAGAAAGAAGACGGAGCTATACAAGGCCTGGGTAATCATCAACAAGCAAAACAACTGCATTCTGACAGCAAACTGCACCTGTGTGGCAGGGTATATGAACTTAGATTTTTGCATTTCATTCTTAGCATTCAGTATCCGCAGTTTAATTCACCATATTTAACTGTTTTTGCTGAAATCGTTGCTGTAATCCTAAATGAGCAATGTGTATGATTCAGCATAGCGTCAACTTACCTGATATGAAATGAGAACTGCAGAGTCCAGCATTTTAAATTAGGTCCTCACTTCTTTCAGCTACCTTTTAGCCAAAGATGTCTGCGGTTGGCATTAAAAGCAGTGTGGTGTACTGTAAAAATTAAGTTTTCTATTTTTTAATTTGGCATCCCACTGCACAACACAACATGTTTGCTATTGCCAGTGGACTCTTTTTGCAACCCGGAACCTGTGTGACATCTTGTGTGACATAGGTTGGTAATTCGTCTATAAATTACAATGTCAGTCGTGGTGTCAAGGATCTTGCAAACCGGCACAAAAAATATATAGTTCAAAAGTAAAATATAGTAAAAATATATGTAAAATAGGCATCTGAGCAAGTCTCTGACAGTGTAATGAGGCTTAACGTTATAGCCTTGGTCTTTCATGCGTTATCATAAATATTCACACCTTAAAGTTTGCTTAGATTGTTCAGCATTTACTTTACCATTGCACTCACTTTGTAGCATTTTATTCATCAAGTTTAAGAGTCTCTATAACACTTATATTTGTTTTATTATAAAGAGATGAGATATTTTGTTTAAATATTTTTGTTTTTGACTATTAAAACAATTTGCCTGAGTAATGTTGGTAAATTAAAATAAAGTGGTTATCATAGAACAACGCAAGAGTTTTATTATGTTAGTGCATAAAAAGCAGAAAAGAGAATGTGCAGTATATAAACCAGTTAGTACTTTTTGATAGAAAATAACTTTCTTATGCTCAGTAAAGCTTAAATTAATACAACCAAATATATACATATATATATATGTATGTATGTATGTATGTATAAATATATATATAAATATATATATATATATATATATATATATATATATATATATATATATATATATATATATAAATATATATATATATATATATATATATATATATATATATAAATATATATATATATATATATATATATATATATATATATAAATATATATATATATATATAAATATATATATATATATATATATATATATATATATATATATATATATATATATATATATATATATATATATATATATATATATATATGAAAGTGTTTTTGAACTAAATATTGTTTTGATTTTACTTAATTTGAATTTATTGATTTTTTAGGAATAAATTGCAATATTTCAAGAGTATTTAATTAAATAAATTAAAACCACATTTCATTTACCAGAAACAAAAATATAACTTTACACTGAATTTATTATTTTTTGTGTGCCACCCCAAGATTTGGTGCGACCTCTTCTGGCCACCACTGCTGGATAAGTTGGCGGTTCGTTCCACGGTGGAAACCCCTGATGAATAAAGGGACTAAGCCAAAGGAAAATGAATGAATGACTAAAGTGCAATGTCAGAAACAGACCTGCAACTATAGCCAAGGTCTATAGACCTTTAATGCTCTACTTTTATAGCAAACTAGATATTTTGCAGGTGCTTTCTGAATAGATGGAACAAACACTGTTCTTTATGTATCCTAGTCACGACTATCCATTAGTAAACCGGCAAGAGGTTGTGTCTCTTTCCAGCTCTATGGACTGCAAAAGCCCAGACGTCATTTATGGCTGCAAATACAAAGCAAAGGCAGGATATTTCAATGTCAGTTTTTAAGAAGTCTAGAAGCAGCAGAAGGCTCACAGGTTACACATTCACCAGCGCAGGCCTGTGGAGCTGAATGCTAAGTGAAGCTGTAGGGAGAAAAAAGGTGACCAGGGATAAATGCTCAAAGTCCGAGATCAGGCTCCTAAACCTGCTTCGTATCACTGAATATCTCTGTGTAATAACGCCATTTGTGTGCCCATCATCTAGGCAAGAATTTATGAATAAATAAAACTAGCCTTGCATTTCCTAAAGGATCAAGTACTGCTTGTCAGGCAGGAAAATATTAGAGCTTCTCTGCATGTCAGCTTTATTAAATAAAATCACATATAACACAAAAGAAATAAGCTGAATGGATGATAACCTGTTAATAAAATACAAATAATTTAAACAGGGTTTCTGCAAAATTCTAACTTAAGACCTTTTTAGGACAACTATGAACGAAATTTCAAACTTACAGTACAAAAGCTAAGCATTTTAAAGATTTGAGCCTGCTCCATCAAAAGAAAAAATATAATATAGTTACATAGATATAATATAACATATAAAATATAATTAGCCATTTCTTAGACACATATTTAGGTTAAATGTGTCAAAAAAGCAAACCCTAGTTGTCTACATAAACATTTTTCCTTTAAAACTAAATTTTATTAAATGTATTCACAAGAGGTCACCGTCATCACCTTAATATAAAACAGTCAGAGAATTTTTAAACAAACGTTATTGTAAGAAGAAAATTAAACCAATTAAGCTATTAAATTAGCTATTATAATATTAAGTATGAATAGAGGTTTTCTTTTTTTTTTAAGTTTTTAGATTGGTTGCTGGTGATTGGATTGGTGTTGACCCGATTGGGCAACTTTAAGGCATTTAAACAAAATTAAGATCAGTTTAAAAATAATTTAAAACCAAGACAATAATTCAGTGAATTTAAGACTTTTTAAGAACGAAAATTGCCTGACAGCTTTATTCAATAATAATCACATTAAAAAATAATAATAATAAATAAAAATAAATAAATAAATAAAAATATCGCACATAAGAAATTATCTGATTGATAACTTGTTAATAAAGTACAAACAACTGAAACAGGGTTTCTGCAAGATTTACCAAGTCAGATGCAAGATTAAGACCTATTTAAGACAGTTATGAATGAAATTTCAGCCATAAACAAGACAAAAGCTAAGTAATTTTAAAGATTTTTACCTACCCCATCAAAAGAAAAAATATAATATAGTTGTATACATATAATCTAGTATAATTAGTTATTTCTTCAACAAGTATTTTAGATAATGTCAAAAAAGCAAAACATATACACAGATTTTTTTCTTTATTCAAAACCGTCATCAGGATGATAAATCACCGTCATAAACCTATATATTAGTTTATAAAAAGACAGAGAACTTTTAAACAAATGTTAATTGTAAGGAAGACAATTAAACCAATTAAGATGTTAAATTAGCTCTTTATAATACAAGTTATTAATACAGTTTTATTTTTAAGTTTTATTGAGATGGCTTGATGGTGACTGGATGGGTTTGGCCCGATTGGGTAGCTTTTCATGGACATTTTAACAAGATTAAGATCAGCATAAAATAAATTTAAGACCTTCCTTTTCAGTGAACTTTAAATGCTAAAATTTAGTTGTTTTTTTTTTTTTAATTTAGGACATTTGAAACATTTTTACACACCCTGTGAACACCTACAAGAAAAAAATGACATTGCAATATTTGTTTTTCAGCGATATACATAGTGATATGAAACATATTTTACCAGAGGGATTGAGACTTAATAGATTAAAACTGGTAAGACTTGATGGCCGTTGGACACAAATATTTAAAAAAATAAATAAATAAATCTTATGTAAAAATGACACATGGCAGTCTTTACTATACAAATGTAATTTAATTAGTCTTTGTTAAGCAACAAATGCTATTTACTGTGCCTGAATGCTTTAAACTCACTTGATATGTTTAACAGAAAAAAATAAATAAATAAAAGATATCTATTAAAAAAATAACTTTAAATTCACGATGGTTAAATTTGCCATTAATATAGAAGCTTCTGGTCAACAGCCATACTTGACATTGCAGATCCAGCAATGTGACTATTGCAGATGTGCACATTGCACTATCAATGCTGTATATGTTTCACATCCAACTCTCTATTATCTATACAACATGTTTGAGTCTGTACATTAGGAAGTCAAACTGAACTAAATTCAGAAATATGTAGAAAGGAAACAAAAAGAATTTCAAAACAGTTTACAGTTAGAACTGCAAGAGACTAAGGAATGAGTCAAATAATCGAAATAATTTCTGACTTCACGCTTCATCAAAAGAGAAATTGAATAAAGAATGGGGGAAACAGACTAAACCTTTATCAACAAAAGAAAGAGTTAAAAAACAAAAGCTTGTTTATGTACACAGCTTAATGCATAAATGCGTGTGTGCACTGAAGGGTTAGTATTTACTTGTCAACAATGAACTGGTGCCAAATTACGAGTGAAATACACCAGCCTTTGCCAAATGAGCTGTTGCTAAAAGCACAAGCACATGGGAGACTCTGCTCACCATTAGCAGCTTGGAAAAATGAAAAAAAAAAAAGGATCTCTTTTAATGATAACAAGCAAACAGAAGCCAAAAAACTAAGCCTACACTGTAAAAAATGTTTGTGAAAATAACAGTGAAATTCTGTAAAATTGTGACATCTAAATTTTGTAAATAGAAAAACAATGAAACAGCGTTAAATTTACAGTATGCTTTTGTAAAAAATAAAAATACAGTTGTAAAATGTTAAACTAAATTAAACTGTTAATTGTACTGTAAGTATGTGTATCAATAACAATGTTTATTTGTAAAATTTGCTGATCACTGTTATTTGAATAGTAAAAACATGTAATACTGAAAACTGCTGTAAAAATTACAAAATGATACTAAACAAACAAAAATCATGCTATTACAGATAAAAGCAAGTGTAAGCAAGTAGAACTATCACAAATGTTATCCTACATGACATATTTACAAGTTTTAAATGAGGGGTTTTAAGGCAATGTGTCTGTTTAGAATTGTCCTTATGGTCTATAAGCTATTTTAGCTTTGCTAATTATCATATTTAATGTAGGCTTACATAGAAAGATAAGGGTTATTTGTCCCCAATGGTCCTTTATTTTTGCGATGTGTTTCTATTTAAAATGTATGCTTTTGCGTAAATTAACGTCTGCGTTTGAATTTCAAACTCTGTTCTGCCTTGTCCAATCACCAATCGGCTATCTGATTCTTGCGGGAGCAGCCATTTTACAGATATTGTTTGTGAGAGCGCGCGCTCAATCTGTCCGACCCGCGAACAAAGCTGTGGAAGACGTCTTGCAGCATTTCTAACTACCGAGGCACTGGTAAGTTTAGTGAAAAGTTGGTTTACTTTGTACTTTAAACGCTTTACCATACAAACACCTGCAAAAAAGGAGAGGGTATTATTTGGGGTGTTGCACGGTCTTCGGAATAATAATCAGTGTTACAATGCAAAGGTAACGTTAACTCGGCCACTTGTCGTATCGTCCGACTAACGTAAAGCTGAAAAAAACGATTTTGTTAGTCTAAGGATGATTAACGTTACGTGTCATTTTTGCAACAAAACACTTGAGACACTGAGACGTTATGTGTTGCATTGTAAAGTTCACAGAAACGAACCCCATTGTTTTTTCAAATGTGTTATTGCTGGCTGTATGCGAACATTTTGCGCTTACGCTGCATTAAAAGCACATGTCTATAGGGATCACAGTTTGCCAACTGGCATGTCTATAGGGATCAACCGTTAGTACTCAAGCAGTTTTTGCTGATTTAAATGTGCCATTTTGTTGTGTGACCGCACGTTTAACACGGCTAAAGATTTAATAAGCCACTTAAAAGAGCATTTAGCAGATGGCCGACCTGTGTCTTGTCCAGTAACGGGTTGTAATACTTTTACAATCAATCGTCTTTTACAACTCACATGATCAGGAAGCATAGAGCTGCTTCAAATGATTCTATAATTTGGGTTCACACGCCATTGGTGGGTTAACTGAAAATTTCAGTCATGCTCAATATTTTTGCAGGTATTGTGAAATCACAAGAAATGAATTTCAGAGCGATAACTCAAATGTTTGTGGTCCACAGTGAACCCCTGAAACTTGATTCTGTTGTTCATGATTTACAATCTGAAGACTATCAAGAGATCAAAGGAATAAAGGTAAACTGCTGTTTTCAATACTTTGAAATCTTTTCATGCCTGCCTTTTTATCTAAGTCTTTACAGTGAATCAATCAAACATACAGAGAATTTTTTCTTTTTAGAGTTTAATACTACTGACAGAAATAATGTATAAAGGAACATCATACAAAAAGGGACATTTTTTTGTGTCTAAAAATGATGTTTGATTTTGGAGAACTTCTCATCATTTTAATTCAAAATGGCGAAGCTGTGTTTTTGTAATGAGAATACAAAGAGCTGAATATCATTTTGAATACCATCTGTACTCTATGACTAAACAGAGTAACTGGCTACAGTGTCTTAGCATTAATGACTTGGTTGATTTTTATCCGCTAATATCATACATTGTTAATGGGTACCAAGTCATTCTGCTGAAACACAGCGTGCTGTCGAAGTAAAGAGATCTTGTCCACAGAGGTGGAAAAAATATGGTAAAAATCATTTAAAGAGATAGTTTTCCCAAAAAATTTTAATGTTGATATCATTTACTTAACCTTGACTTTTTTTCTTTTTTTCAAACCTGTTTGGGGTTTGTTTGTTTTTGTTTTTTTCTCAAGAGGATATTTGAAGAATGTTGTAACTGTTGACTTCTATAGTATTTCTTCCTAATGTAAAAGTTGATGATTACAAGTTTCCAACATTCTGTCCCCCCCAAAAAACTCAAACTGGTATTAAATGTGTCAAGGGTAAATAAATTATACATTTCAAAATTTTTGGTAAACTATCTCTTTAAAATAATAGTAAGATCTGAATTTTTGTTTTATTTGCATTTAGATGAACAGAAATAAACTCTTAATAAATTTAATAACTACATGTTTAATCACTACTTGCTTAATTTCAGTATTGACTGACTTGGAGACAACATTTCTTCGTACTGCCATCACAGAGGTCTTGCCTAACCTTCCAGAGGCAACAAAAGATAATTTAGAGGAGTTATTGCAATCCATTGGAGTGGAGACATATGATGATTTTCAGTTTATTGAGGAATCTGATTTGCTGACAGCATTGAGGCCAATCCAAGCTCAAAGTTCTTGTTGCTTGGAAGTTAAGATGTAAGTCGTGTTACAGAGCAGAATGCTACAAGACAAGTTCACAAAGTAACAAGTGTAAAAAGGTCTTGAAAAGAAAATATAAAAAAAAACTTTGTTACTGACTATTGTTTGTGTATGATCTTTTGCAGGCCAGACACCTGATACCATGGGATACATTTCCTCAGGAACTAAGGCAATTTTTGGAGAGAGGAAAACGACCAAGTTCACGAATGAGAAAAGAGATGGTCCGAATTGTGGTAAATGAGATTCTTCACTAAAGAATAGTACCCTGGCCCAACCACACCCCCATCTATTACATCTAGAGACTCTGTATACTTTGCTAGCAGTCTTTTTGAATTCCATTCACTGGACATATCCAGTTTGTAAAAGTACAGTTTCAAGTTTTCAGTACGAAAAAATTCAGAACATCAAACTCAATATTCTAAAATTCTAAACCAGATATTCAGATTGTGAAATTCAGATTCAGCAGAAAGTAGGTCAGGAGTCATCAACAGGGAAGAGTAGACGATCACTGAAAAGTTAAAGCTAAAATTAAGCATTTTGGCTATTCACAGAGCTGTGTGAGTTTACTGGTGTATTTGAGGCTCAGGAGGACACAATTCTTCTGCAAACTGACTATCGAAGTCCGCTATTTTCAGTAGTTTGTGTAATAAATATGCTTCAGTGAACTAAATTCATATATTTAATTCAGTTACATCTCATTGATTAATCAGTTTCATTTTCAAACTCCCTGCGTTTAACAGCTGTGGTAAATGACATATTTGCATGCTCCTGCTTTTTCGTCAAATTATATAGGATATTATATTGCTAAATTTCATCAAATTATATAAAATATTTATTACAATATTTATAGTACAGCATAGCATATAGTATAGTATTTTAAGGAAGATTTGAATGATGTTTGGCCAAAGCCTATCATCAACACTGAAATGCTGCCCGTTTTAAATATCTATTTGCATCCAAAATGTCATATTTAACCTTGCATTTATATTTATTTGAATGATCAGATTTTTCCATATATTTAAAAATGACATTTTTTAGCTAAAATACGTTGAAACCAAAATGTCCAATAGGTGGCGCCAAATCCCTATCTTTGTCATTGAATTGTTCATTCAGAGTCGTTCGATTCAGCTCATTTATAAATTAATTAAGTGACTTACTATGAATGACTGCTCAGAGATTCTTGTTAACCTCATTTGTTAAGTGCTTTAAACTTTGTTTCAAATGGTTACAACATAAGAGGTGTTAAGTTTATTGTTGTGAATAATGTACAGGGAAAGCCACTTGATGAGTTTTCAACGTTTTTTTATGTGACCCGAAACTAAAAGCATCCTTCCCCATAACCCCCCCCCCCCCCCCCCCCCAAAATCCCACCCTCGTGGTGAATGATTCCTAGTTTAACTTTTCAGTGATCGTCTACTCTTCCCTGTTGACTCCTGACCTACTTTCTGCTGAATCTGAATTTCACAATCTGAATTTCTGGTTTTGAATTTTACAATATTGAATTTGATGTTCTATATTTTTTGTTCTGAAAACTTGAAACGTCTATAAAAAATTTCAGCCTTAAAAAATTTAGTTGTCTTAAATTTCAGATGTTCATTATTCAAGTTAAGAAATTCAAATTCAATTTTTTTTAACAGCATATAAAAATTTAGATTTATAGAATTACAATTGTCAATAATTCAAACTAACACAATTCAAATTCAGATTGGAAAATCATATTATTAGCTCCATACCTTACAATAAGAATAAATGCGTTACCATTAGTAATCATGAACGTACAACAATACTTATATGGTTTTTATTAATTGTTGTTACTAAAATTATTATGTATTTCAAGATCAAAGACTGTCATGATAACATTTAATAGACCATTCAGTAAAAGTATTGATAATTTTACATTCATTTTAAATAATAGTAACAAATAAATCTTGTAAAAGGTTTTTTAATTTGTTTGTATTTTATACTTTTATGGTATTATAAATAAATACCAAATGTAACTTTTATTTAACTTTTTTCTTAGGCCAATCCTGCTTTTCATCGAAGCGTTTCCTGCTGTGTGTGGATCGAAATGTTGTACATGACAACATCCCCTCCTTTATTTCTGCCCTGTGCATGATGTTTGGGAGCTATTATTGCATCCATTACCCATCAGAGCTGGCATAAATCTTGGAGTTTTTGCAGAAGTATGTGTTTTTGTACAGGCTTTATACAAAATTGAAGTGAAAAAAATTTAAGTAATTGATGCAGTGGCTTTTTATGAATACTTAAATTGCTAATGCAAAGTTTTCTTTTTATTTTCCCTGGTTTATATGTATAGGTTGATAAATTTCACTATAGTTTCAATTAAAAAGGTATTTTTCCCCCAAAAAATAAGTTGTTTTTTTATCATTAATACAATTTAATTTTTTCTCTTTTTTGCCCAGGTGTTTCTTTTCTATCAACCCAGAGAAAGGCACTAAAGTGGAGAAGACAAACACAGCCCGTCTTCATGTGAACCCAAGAGTTCTTACCTTGATTCAGGAACTTTCAGATCATAAATGGTGTGACGTCTAAATATGGACTGAAGTCAGTAAGATTTGACATACACTGAATGCCAGTTTCTCAGGTTTGTTTGATCTGCCATGCTTAATGTATGTGTTAAGTTGGTACACAACTATTAGCGTTTTTATTGCTCTAGTGTTTTCTGAATTAGGTTATTCCTGAATTGGTTGTTTGTATGGAATATTTGTTTATAAAACAACTCTTAAATGTTCTTAAATCGATTTAAAAGAAAAGTTGGTAACACTTTATAATAACTACAAACTATGAACCATTTATTAAGCATTAGCATATAGTGTATTCATTTACTGTTGAGCATTAACTCTACTATAATAAACATTAGTAGACAGTTTATAGCTACAGCTAAAAATGCTGTATTCTTGACTTAAAAGCATGTTTATTGTGCTTAATAATTGTGTTTTCTTACTTGGTTAAAGATTTTTTTTTATTATTACTAAATTAAGTATAGCATTATTTACAAACCAGTTATTTAAGAGTAGTTGGTGGTTTTTTTAAGATCATTCAGAATGCGTATGTTAAATATTAAACTATTGAAATCAACATTTATATATCTTATTATTCGGGCATATATTAATAGTTAATTTGTATGTTAATAAATGCTTTATTAACTCAACTTCATCTAGTTTTGTGACCTAATCTAAAGTGAGGACTATTTATGCTTTATAAATCCCTTTTTAAATTCTTAACAGGAATTATTTTTTTAATTTGAAGAAACACAAATGAAACTCTGTCAAATGAAAAATTAATCTTTGCAATCTTATGTAAAATAAAATTACTGTACAGTTTAAACATTGCTAAATAATAAAATGTTGCATCCTATTATATTGTTAAATTATATTGTTGTTTAATCCAATTTTATGTCATTATGACACTCCTGTTATTCAGTAATGTTTAAACTTTACAGTAGTTTAACTTTTTAGATCAGATTGAAAAGATGTATTGGTCATTTTATACTGAGCCTTTATTAGTCATTTATAAAGGATTTATAAAGCATAAATAGTCCTCACTTTAGATTAGGTCACAAAACTGGATGAAGTTGTGCTAGTAAAGCATTTATCAACATACATGGTAACCATTTCTATATGCCTGAATAATAAGATATATAAACATTGTTTTCAATGGTTTATTAGTCATTTACTAACTCATTCTCAATTATCTTAAATATCTCCAACTGCTCTTAAATACAAATGGTTCGTAAATAATGTAATACTTAATTTCGTCATGAAAAATCAATTACTCACAAATTATGAAAGTACAACTATTAGGCACATTATAAATGTGCTCATAAGTCAAGAATACAGCATTTGTAGCCTTAGATATAAACTGCTTACTAACGTCTGTTAATGTAGAGTTAATGCTTAACAGTTAATGTTAATAGCTATTAATGTTAATAGCATATAGTGAATAGTTAAATCACTATATGCTAATGGTTGATAAATGATTCATAGTGTGTAGGTATTACAAAGTGTTACCGAATAGTCTTTCATTTTATTGCCATTTAAATTTTAGTTTTACTGGCAATGTCTCCCATGTCTTTGTCAATAATTTTCCTTATTTGTTTTTTTAAAGAAGACAATCATTAATCTGTCACATGCTCTCAAAGTGGTGAATGTATAGTTTGTAAGGAAAGTAAGCAATACAAATGTGAACTGACAGACAGTGTTGACTTGTTTATGGTTAATAAATACAAATTATAGTTTGGTTACTAAGTCTTTGAGTGCTGTTTCTGGTCTAAGCATATCTAGAATTTATATTCCTAAGTAATGTGTAACATACAAGTTATCGTATTATTGGTCAAGGGTAAAGCAAATGATTTACAGTTGCTACTGAAATCAAACTATGTTTAGTATACGAAACAACATTGGTCTTCTTAAAATAATTGGTTTAGGTGTAGTTGTGCCATTTCAGAAAAGATTTACTTGTTTACTTTTTGATAATTATGAATAAACACAATTGACTAAAGTGATGATTTTATGCTGTTAAGCTGTTTACATTTTACAATGTATTTTTGTTACATAATTATTGTGGCAACCACAGCTGCCAGATTAGTAATTCTATATGTTCAACAGTTTTAAATTGTAAAGAGGTTTACATTTTTATTGTAATTTTTACAAAATTATTCTGGCAACCACAGCTGCCAAAATATTTTTGTAAAAACAACAAGATTTCTTTGTTAAAATACTAAAAATGTAATTATTTCTTACACAAACTTTCTGTAAATTTTACATAATATTAATTTGTTTTTACATAATTATTCTGTACATAAACAGTTTTAAATTGTAAACCGGTTTACAATTTTATTGTATTTTTTACAAAATTATTCTGGCAACCACAGCTGCCAAATTGTTTTTGTAAAAACAACAAGATTTTTTTGTTAAAATACAAAAATTTTTATTATTTCTTACACACAATTTCTGTAAATTTTACATATTATTAAATAGTTTTTTACATAATTATTCTGTACATAAACAGTTTTAAATTGTAAACAGGTTTACAATTTTATTGTATTTTTTACAAAATTATTCTGGCAACCACAGCTGCCAAATTTTTTTTGTAAAAACAACGGAATTTTTTTTACAGTGTAACAGCAGTGCCACAATTAGCACAAGGCATAACTCATTAAAAAAATAATAATAAAATAAACAATTTGCCATGCATAACTTAACAGTACACTCAAAACTGAAATGTGTCTTTATTTTAAGCATGCCTAACATTCATAAATTTGGCCTCAAATCGACATTAAATAACATTTTTATTCCACAAACATATTACATTTACATTTATATAAGAGCTGATCAAAACTGACACCAAGTATGGTGTAAGAAAGAGTTTCCATTATGGTTTCCAAAATAATAGTAAGCAGCACAACTTTTTCGACACTAACGACAAAATATATATATATTTTTTTATTAGACAAAAATAATACACAGCAAAAATTGTAATGACATTATTTTATGTTACTTAAACTCACTGGCCACTTTATTAGTTACACCATACATGAACCAGATTGAACCCCCTTTTGCCTTCAGAACTGCCTTAATGCTTTGTGGCATAAATTCAACAAGATGCTGGAAATATTCCTCAGATTTCGGTCCATATTATCATAAAAAGCATCATGCAGTTGCTGCAGTTTTGTTGGCTGCACATCCACAATGTGAATCTCCCATTCTACCATATCCCAAGGTTGCTCTATTGGATTGAGATTGGTGACTGTGGAGGCCATTTGAGTACAGTGAACTCATTGTCATGTTCAAGAAACCAGTCTGAGATGATTCACGCTTTATGACATGGCGCGTTATCCTGCTGGAAGTAGCCATCAGAAGATGGGTACACTGTGGTCATAAAGGGATGGTCACCAACAAAACTCAAACTCAATGGCATTGACACGATGTTCAACTGGTACAATTGAGCCCAAAGTGGGTCAAGAAAATATCCCCTACACCATAACACCACAAGAAGCAGCCTGAACCATTGATAAAAGGCAGGATGGATCCATGCTTTCGTGTTGTTAATGCCAAATTTTGACCCTACCATCCGAATGTTAAAGCAGAACTTGAGACTCATCAGATCAGGCAACATTTTACAAATCTTCTATTGTCCAGTTTTGGTGAGCCTGTGAATTGTAGCCTTAGTTTCCCGTTCTTCGCTGACAGGAGTGGCATCCGATGTAGTCTTCTTCTGCTGTAGCCCATCCGCCTCAAGGTTGGACGTGTTGTGTGTTCAGAGATGCTCTTCTGCAGACCTCCGTTGTAACAAGTGGCTATTTGAGTTACTGTTGCCTTTCAGCTCGAACCAGTCTGGCCATTCTCCTCTGACCTCTGGCATTAAAAAGGTGTCTGTAACCACAGAACTGTCGCTCGCTGGATATTTTCTTTTTTCGGACCATTCTTTGTAAAGCCTAGAGATGGTTGTGCGTGAAAATCCCAGTAGATCAGCAGTTTCTGAAATATTCAGAATACTCAGCCTGTCTGACACCAACAACCATGCCACTTTCAAAGTCACTTAAATCACCTTTCTTCCACATTCTGATGCTCGGTCTGAACAGCAGCAGATCATCTTGACCACGTCTACATGCCTAATGCCTAGTTCAGACTGCGTGATTTTAGCCCCGATTTTGGCTCGCCGACAGGTTTTGAGAAATCGCCGAAAAATGCCTGTAATCACAGGCAAATCGCTGCTCGTGCACGTGAGTGACAATCACACAGTATGAACTTTCAAAGACGCGATCTGAGAGAATCGCCGATGAGTCGCCGATGCCTGTGAGATATTTGGCATGCTAAATATCTGGAGCTGTCGGCGATTCAAATCATACCGTGTGAATTGAGTTTTGACTGAAAATAATATCGGCGATCGCCTACAGCCAATGAGAGAGCAGCTTTCACTTGTGTGTGCGTGTGTGTATACCTGCTGCAGGCTAGCGGGAGGCTGGGGGAGAAGTTAAGATCTTTTTCGGTTTATTTGGACCCACGAAATGCAGGAAAAACTAGTGCAGGTTTGACAGGATTCAGGAGCAACCGTTTCTGTTTGACATTTCATACAGAAAGAAATTAGTTTATTATCAACGTTAAGGAGAAATGGCTAATTCCCTTTAAACCCAGGTGAGCAAATATGGACATTTTCTACCCCATTAAAGGCTTCTTTCTCATTATGTAGTAAATAACAAAAGATATACTACGTGTTTTTGGCTGTGAGACGTAGTTTGGACGAAGTTGTCGGCGATTCTTCCTATAGTAAAGTCATGCAATGTGAAGGTCCTTGTCACAGATCAATCTTGCAGTGTAAACAAAGCAGCGACGAAACGCTAGCCCAGACAGTCATGCTGTGTGAAAACATTTGTGACGCGATTACTTTGAAAATCATGCAGTCTGAACTCGGCATAAATGCATTGAGTAGCTGCCATGTGATTGGCTGATTAGAAATTTGCGTTAATAAGCAATCGGACAGGTGTACCTAATAAAGTGTCTGGTAAGTGTATGATAATAAGTTTAAGAAGTTAATCCACTACATTTTTAAGTTATTCAAAGTTTAACTTGATATTTTTTGTCAGTTTAATTGATGTAATTTGAGACGACTAGAAAAGTCCATTTGATTAAAAAAAAATGTAATGCAGCAATATTTATTTTATAGTGAACATCACAAATCATTTCTGATGCATAATGTGACAAAAACATGACCAATGGCTGCAAAAAATTGTTTTAAAAAATAAAAACGGGTATTTAAAAATTATAAAAATAATTGCACACCAATACTAGTATTTTTTTAAAACAAATAAGCTTTGAATTTTTTAATAAAAATATGCTTTTTTATTATTCCCTTCAAATTATTTTATAGTTCACTTTGATTATACTGAAAACAGGCTCGGATTTTCTTCAAAAATTCAGTGTTGCGTAGAATAAAAAAAGTAGAATGATATGAGTGAATGACAGAATTGTAATTTCCCTGAGCCTTGCTTCCAAATCATTCCGTTTCTATTTACTCGTTCATTCATCACCTGACTATCAGTCGGAAAACAGTCACAAAAGTGGCATGCGATGCGTCAATGACTGGCCGAAAAGGTTCTGGCTATTATTGTCATCTTTTCAGCCTGTTTTACAAATGTGACAGCACTTCAAGAGGGCAGACTGAGAAGGGTGGCCACCCCTGATAAGAAGAGTCCCTCCATACGAGCTCTTTTTAACCAGGATCTGCACATCCAAATACAGGGCTCTATCCCAGCCTGAGAGCAGGGGCTAAGAGCGAACAGACTCGCCACTCTCCAAATCATTCCCAGAATTCATTAGCATCTTTAGAAAATTCAATACATTGGTTTTCAGAGTGCACTGTCATCCTGAAGCAATGCAGGTCTACCTCTCATTATGAGGGAAAATAAGCTACTTATGCTTTCTCAGAACGTTCATATCTTCGTCTCGTGCCCTTTCCAATGCATTAAATCCATCAGATTGACACAAGCACTAAAAACTGAAAGTCAAATATCCACAAGTTAACATGAGTTAAAGGAATAGCTTACCAAAAAATGAAAATGTACACACTATTGAGAGTTTCCCCAACATTTACTCCTTTGGTAGTGCTATAACCGCAGGATAATTTCTGTGTTGTTCTCTATGTTTGCTAAATCAGTGTTTCCCAACCCAGTTCCTAAAGGCACACCAATTTTCAACCTCTTACTAATCAAAGACACCTGAATCAGCTCATCAGATCACCAGAAGAGACTCCAAAACTGAAATGAATGGGTCAGATAAGGGAGATATCCAAAATATGTACTGTTGTTGTGCCTTCAGCAACAGGGTTGTGAAACACTGCCCTATTTTGCCATTAAAAATAAACAAATTTACACATCTTATTTCTTCATTACTTTCTTGACCTCAACAAACATTGATCTCAGTAATTTAAACAAAAGAAACAAAGCGAAACGAAGGTAGAATCTTAAATGTTTACATCTTAACCCGATAAAGATTAATCCCTATTTATACAATGATCGATATAAACAACTTTAACTTGAAATCTATTCAACAATAGCATAATGCTCAAGTATATTCATCAAATATGCATTTATGTGTTCAGTCAACAGATTGAGCATATTACTTAAACAAAATATTCTTGCTGCTTGTATAAACCTCTAATTTAAAATGAGCTGAAACACAATTTTCGAGATTTTTTTCTACAACTTGATTGTTTTATGTTCAATCTACTTAAATTTGTTACGTTAACATGATAGATTTGAGTTGGGACCCTGAATGAATTGTAGAACCCTGCATTTTTTACAGTGTATGGCTATTTTGTTTTTTTAAAGGGCACCAATTTTACTTATTTTACAAGATGTAAGATAAGCTTTTAGTGTCTCCAGAATGCATCTGTAAAGTTTCAGCTCAAAACACCAATCAGATTATTTATTATAGCCTCCAGAATCTGCCCATTTTGGTGTCTGAGTATAGTGTAGCTGTTTTTGTAGCCTGTGGCTTTAAATGCAAATAGCTGCTTCTCCAATCCCACTGTTCCCATGTGCGTGTCTGCTTCTTATGTGCTATGTCAGATAAACAGCAGTGACAGAGACACACTTGAATGAAGCTGAATAGTATGAATGAACAGCTCAATAGTAAAAAAATAATAATAATAATAAAAAATAAATAAATAAAAAAAACGTAATTTTAATTAATATATTTGTGGCATTCAAGCCTTTCTGAAACGACAAGTCACACACGAATGCCATTTGCAGTACACACACACACACACACACACACACACACACACACACACACACACACACACACACACACACACACACACACACACACACACACACACACACACACACACACACACACACACACACACACACACACAGCACACACAAACACACACAAACACACACTGGCCTTTACTGACACCATGGCAGCAGACAGACTTGGAGGTGCCGTACGGCTCAAACACCTGCAGCGCGAAGTAAATATATTTAATGCTAAAAGGCTTACAGTAAGATTATGTATTAAATACATTTACAAAGACAAAAACGAAGGATGTTTTCGCTATAATTTTAGTTCGTTTCAGTATGTACACAATACAGTTTCAGTTAGTTCTAGCCTTTTAAAGAAACTTTAAGAAAACTTTAGCTTTCGTTTTTTCATTCATTTTTGTTACTATAATAACCTTGCTACAAACAGTGTTCTTTTAACACTTGATAGATTGGGGCCATATATTATCTTCAGTATTGTTAAAATCAACACTTTAAGTGTTAAATTGACGCTACTTATTTTACCGTGTAGGGGAAAGACCACTTTTAACTGCTATTAACTGGATATTTTCTACTTCTGTTTAAAAACTGAAAACAGACACCCACTGATTTCCAAAGCAAATACAAATACTGCTTCCACCTTTCTTCTTTTGTGTTTAACAGAAGAAATGATCACATAAAGCTTTGAAACAAAAGGATGAGTAAATGATGACAGAATTGCCATTTTAAGGTGAACTATCCCTTTAAATGATTTTAGGAGAAATGCTGGTAAAACCAAATTCTGAGTTAATGCATGCAAAACAGGTGCTTATTTACCTCCCATGATGAGCCCCAGAGCTGCTCAATGAAATGATTGATAATATGCTCATAATCAAGGTGTTATTGCTTAATGGTTTTGGATCGCTCAGAACGAATCTTGGCAGGAAGGCGTATTAAGGTGGGAGGTTTTCCCCTGGGCTTATAGAATCTGAGACAGGAGCCGTGATGTGGAGCACACCGATTCCACATGGCTGAACACAATCACACCAAACAATGAGAGAGAGCGCTGAACCCACAGACAGCACAGCCCACAAACCTCTCTCAGAGAACTGCAGCAAGAAACCCAAATGCAGGAGCTCCGTTCTGCTGCCAAGCCCATTGAAATGAAATGGCTTTTGAGTTTGGGTCAATGGCACATCACCTGCTGTGGTGTACAAACAATGCTTACAGTCCAACTAGATTAGCCATGCACTGTGCAAAAATCTAACTGCCAATAATTGTGTTTTGTACTCTTGCTTTTGAAGCATGGTACTGTACTAACCTGTGGGCTAGAAAGTTAGGCAGGCAAACCAAAGGAAGCATGTTCAATCTCAACAGGGTTGTTTATGGCCTTTGAGAAAAATGAAATCTGAAATGGAAAATTGAAACTAAACTGCAGTACATTCCTAATGCTCCAAAGATACATTTTTTTAGTTTATTTTTTTGCTTTAAGTTCATTTTATGTCAGACAACAAAATATATATAATATTGATACATATAGATATATTAAATCACCGGCCACTTTATTAGGTACACCTGTCCAACTGCTTGTTAACGCAAATTTCTAATCAGCCAATCACATGGCAGCAACTCAATGCATTTATGCATGTAGACATGGTCAAGACGATCTGCTGGAGTTCAAAGCAAGCACCGGAATGGGGAAGAAGTGATTTAAGTGACTTTGAACATGGCATGGTTGTTTGTGCCAGATGAGCTAGTCAGAGTATTTCAGAAACTGCTGATCTACTGGTATTTTCACGCACAACCATCTCTAGGGTTTACAGAGAATGTTCCGAAAAAGAGGAAATATCCAGTAAGCGACAGTACTGTTTGGGCAAATGTCTTGTTGATGCCAGAGGTCAGAGAAGAATGGCCAGACTTGTTCGAGCTGATAGAAAGGCAACAGTAAATCAAATAACCACTTGTTGTTCATGAGGTATGCAGAAGAGCATCTCTGAACGCACCACATGTCCAACCTTGAGAAGAAGAAGACCACACCAGATGCCACTCCTGTCAGCTAAGAACAGGAAACTGAGGCTACAATTCGCATGGGCTCACATCAGTCAGTGCAAAATAGATTTGGTTATTGTAGATGGCTCAGTCACTGCATGTTCTTAACTTAAAGACATTACAGAACCAATCATAATACCCCAATTCCGCCAGCACACCACCAACTTTTAGTGAATGGATAATAATGCTCCACCACACCGTGGCAAAATTGTCACAGCTCGACTTCAGGAAATTGGGGTTCTTCATACAGTACGGCCATCAATGTCCCCCGACCTGAACCCCATAGAGCACGTCTGGGACCAGTTGAAGCAAAGACTGGCTGATCATACCCCACCCTCACGAGACCTGGCAAAACTGCTTTAGCACTTGTGGAATAGTGGAACACATTGCCTCAGAACAACATCATGGGAATACTGAGGATCATGAGACAATGCTGTCAAGCTGTCATTGCGGCAAATGGTGGAAACACTTGCTACTGACATTGATTGTCAATTTTTGTAATTTGGGGCCATCCTCGTTATTGTTTGCATTTTTGGGTTAATACATATTAAACTATTGAAAATGGTGTTTTTCTCATATAATAGTCTTAATATCAAAAGGAAACTTTTACTTATTTCATCAAATTTCAGAGCAAATCTGAAAAGCACTCATGAAAATATCAGTATCCCTAACTTATTGTAAGTAGTGTAATTCTTTCTAGAATATACAGTGCAGTATTATTGCTCCAAAGCTGAATTTAAAGGTCCCATGAAATTAAAATAAAGTTTTTTAGATGCAAGTATTAGTATTGTTTGTTGTTAAGATATCTATAAGCCAATGCGCACCAAAACAGTGCCAAAATTCACGTTTAGAAGATATAAAACATAAACAAACATGTAAAGCTTGTAGTTTGCCACTTCCGCCTAAATGGATCAACGTCACGTAACCTCATACTTCAGTTTCTTATCACATCATAACCAATCAAATCCTCTCTAGTACCTGACATGCCCCACCCCCTTCAAGAAGCTTCTCATTTGCTTTTCATTTGATGTGCTTGAGCTCAACCACTCTCACTGGCAGAGTGGTGATAAAACAAAACGCTATTGGCTATATATACACTATGTCATACTCTCTCTTCATGTTTTGGTTGAGATTATGACAAACATTGAATAAAAATGCATATTTCAAAGCACTTCACGAGACCTTTAAGCTTTGTATATAATAAACATAATAAACAAATGTTCATTTTACAATATTTCAATTGTTAAAAAATGCATTGCTCCAGCAGACAAATGGGTTCTTCACTTGAAGAATAGATAAGATTTAAAATGCCTTTGACAATTTAAAAAGTGTTTTAATAATCAAATAAATAATAATTTCTAATTAAATTATTGTTACTATGAATAACATTTGTGTGTCTTCTCTAAATCAGGGGATAAATGTCATCGCTTACTCTTAAAAATACAATTAAGCAAGACATATTCTATGATGGGAGGGGGTTGTTCAAACTGTATTTGAGTTGTTTTCATTCATTCAATTTCCTTTAGCTTCGTCCCTGATTTATCAGAGGCCGCCACAGTGGAATGAATCACCAACTACTCTTGATGCTTGAAAACTACTTCATTTTAACAAAAGGAAAAGCAAAAACAATCAGATCTTTTTCAGTATTCTTTACACAGACTGATTTACATTAAAACTTACACAAACAATGTTCAATAATGATCAAGTCACATTAATCTGAGAGATTTCTTTTGGAGAAAATTAGTCAATGCGACATAAAATCTACACAATAACAAGTTTATGTGAATATGAAAAAGCAAGAAGTGCAGATTGAATTCATATTTAAGTTGGTCATGAAAGTTTGAATGCTGAAAGCTGCTTGGATTGACAGTAACTGTAAGCTGTTCTTCATGCATTGCTATGCCACTGACAAGTGGAAAACTTTTTTTTTTTGCACAAAAACCTTTGCTGATGCGTCAAATACACAGCCATATTCAACCAGTAGAGCTAACATCTATATTGAATGTTGGAAAACTCACTCTCCCCTGGTGTCACGGACAAGTTCTAGACTAAATTGCATGTTTGAGTGGTCTAAACTGAAAATAACTGGCAGTTGTAGATATTTTAAAATATATCCGTGCCATAGATATGTCTCAAGATACACACTAATAATGTGTTTTTTTTTCTAAATAATTTCTATAAAAGCTGCTTAAACACCCTGATTTACATGCATCCTATAGTCCTGATTTAAACTAACCCCTTGTTTCTGAAACCGGCCCCATGAGTTCAACCCCAGAACATAAACAGCAGGACTTGTGACTCTGACAAACTGCTGTGTGTTATTTGATTAAGAATTATTGTTAATTCAAAGAAATTTGTTGAAGCCATTTGCCACACACTCACGCTCTTATCCCATCCTCTCTTTATCCTTTTATCAACAAAAGCAGCAACAAGTCAAAAAAAAAAGATCCAATTAATTTGAGCTGTAGACCAGCTAAATCACCCGGAGCCAGTGACTCACCTGGAGGAAGAAGAGGTGCTGCGTGATGTCTTGTACCAACTCTTCTTCTACATTTTCAGGGTAAAACTTGGCCAGGAAATAAAACACTATAGGCTCCTCTTTGGGCACATCATGATCCAAAACCTATTATGAAAATAAGTCATTATAAGTGTTGCACTCTGCTTTATATACACAGATCAGAAAGTACTTAAAATGACCATATTTTACTACAAAAGTACTATGGTAAGATCACATTTTCAAACAAAAGTAGAAAAAAGAAAGACAAAAAGGTTTGGAACAAGTGAAGAGAGAGCAAATGATAACAATTTTAATTTTTGAGTGAACAATGCCTTTAAGCAAGTTAGAATATCATATCACATAATATGGTCAGTGGTGTAAAGTAATGGATAACAAATACTCAAATTACTGCAATAGAATAGGTTTTCTCAGAAATTGCACTTCAAGTAGTTTTAAAAATGTGAGCTTTTACTGGAGTACATGTTTAGTTCTGTATCTGTACTTATACTGCTGTATTTACCTTTAACCTGGAGTCACTACTTTATTTTTGTCTAAGGGCGTACTCACACTACACTATCCGAACCGTGCCCAGGCCCGTTTCCCGGATCGTTTGATAAGTGTGATTGCACTGAATCGGGCTCAGGCACGGTTCACTTAGCCGGCCCTGGCCTGGTTGGAAGAGGTGAGCGCGGTTCACTTGGGCTTTGGCGCGGTACGCTTGTAGTGTGAGTGCAAAACACGCCCATGCCCGAAACTGAAAGCGAGACGTGACATTAAAGGGGCTGTTTCATATGGATTTATTAATCAATCTTACTGTTCAGTGAACGCAAACTGCCGTAGTTTATTAATGACGCAAACACCTTACTGCACGACAGCTGCGCACCTTCAGCAAACCTCCTCATTCCTGCAGCACGAGGGCTTTGTGATTGTTTATAAGCGCCAATAGTGGCAGGTCAGTTCGGCGAAATATCTGACTGCGTGTCACCGCATCCCTAAGGACTGTTTGGCGAAATATTTCACGGCATGTCACTGCATATCAAACGACTGAAACGATATAACTAGAGAAATCTCCACTGTGCTGAGCGAGAGCGCTCACTCAACAGTGCAGCATCGATGACGTAAGCGTGCCGAGGCCCGATTGTAGTGAGTGCGGGCCGTCGGGGGAGACGGGAGGGGGGACAAGCGTGCTTTGGCCCGGTTCGAGGCAACTGTACATAGTGTGAGTACGGCCTAAGGTGATTGGCTAGAGCTGTTATTCTCATCCAAACGAATGACACACAGAAAAATTGCAATAGACAGACTGACCTCAAGACACAGACGCTTTATAAATGTAGCAAACATGTACAGTGTGGAACAGTTAAGTGTCCAAAAAGACACAAAATCATTACATGTAACGAGCAAGAGACTGTTTAGATTGCACGTCACTGATGAGAAGGTGAAGGATGCCTACTGTATGATGATGAGAAGGTGAAGGACGCCTACTGTATGATAAGAAATGGCCTTAAACAACAACTAAATGCACTACAGAATGTTACGTTTTCAGATACACACACAATTTGCATGCATTCTATTAGTGCTTAGTTTGTGGCACCAACTGCTGGGGTCCGTTCTTCGTACGTGGGTTACTCAGTTAGCTGGATTTGGATGTTGACGATTTGACACGATCCAGGATCGTTTCGTTCTTCAAAGCTGATCCAAGAGTTGTTGTCATGGCAACAGTTCTGCTAGGTCAAACCTGATCGGAAGCAGGTTCAATTCATATAAACAGGATCAGATCGGCTCAGTTCAAGCAAAGATAATACAGAAAGTATGTACCGAATTCTGATATTTTCTTACAGTAGTAGTTATATACACTTGGGAAAATGGTACATATTTTTTAACTATATATATAAAGTTATAGTTATTAATAAAATAAATAAAGTTATACATATTAATAAAACTTATGCAATCTGCACCCTCGAAATGAAAGTACAAAGACTGCCACCTGGTGGTGCAAAGAGAAAACTTATTGATATGAACTTTTTAGATCGCTTTAGTACAAATTGTGTATAATAGAAATGCACAATATGTGACTTTTTTTTAAAGCAATAATACATTTATGCAGTCATAAACATGTTTTGATAGTTAATATGCCAGTGATTTGATGCTTCACAAAAGTTGCAGACACCTTTACCAATATGAAAAAGCTTTTGTAAACAACCAGTTATTCTTTCCACCGATTAAAAAAACGGCTACTATAATAAAGAAAATCGTTTCTAAATGTAGAACTAAATACATTGATTTGCATTGAAATACATGATGAATACTCTTGACACATGTGTAAAGCCTGCAGCTCACAACAAATGTGGAAGGTTATTGCGTGTCATATTTAACAAGCCGTTTACTGCTAATTTGATGTAATTTTGCTCACATGGATAATTGAATATTAATCAGATGATGTCATTACGCTGCTGTGCCGTCAGCCAATCGTTGCACTGCTGATCATGATTTCGAGGATCGATAGATCTGTCCTTCACAACACACGCAGCGATCTCAGATCAGTTCATCCAGACATTCTAATCTGATTCGCGGACTTGTTTGAAGAACCAAATTAGCGAGAGATCAGTTATCGAGATGAAAATATCCAGGATCTGCCAAATAATCTTAGATCATTTAAGCGAGGTACGAAGAACGGACCCCTGGACACTTATTAGTCAGGGTGCAAAGTGCATAACCTAAACATTAACATATCATCACAGCTAGATTTTCGCCCTATGGGTTACACAAATTTTGCTATACATGTAAACACATCAACCTTTCACTGAATATTCACAGTGTAATAGACACGATTCTTGGCTACTTTTAAAAAAAGAGAATATTTTTTACTCAGTAGTATTCAGATACTATTTACTCTATTAGAACAAAAAATTTTTGGCAAGTAATGGTACTTTTGTTTGAGTACAGGGTTTCATAGTCAAACTTAAGACATTTTATGACCTTTTTATGAACATTATAAATGAAGTTTTTATTTCACATTATATATTATGTATTATTTTACATTATATAAATCAAGAAAACTATGAATTTATTTAATTTTAGATTATGTAGGCTTTCAATAACTGTAATTTTTCAACAAACCAACCTGGTTGTAGCCTAACCTAAATCATCAATTGCCTATTTGTTAAGTTTATGATCCGTGGTGGAGAGAGCACTGGAAAAAACACACTCCAGTGTGTCCTCATGGTCTTACAAATGTTTCTTAAATTTCAAAAACAAATTGTTAGGCCTTAAGTTTTAAATAAACAAGTATTTTTTTTGTTTTTTATACCCATGTAAAGTTACCCAAATCATCAGCAATCCATTTTTATTTTAAGTTTTTATTGCAAAGAGACAATTTCTGTTAGACATTTTTACATTACACAACCCCTCATGATAATAACAGAGCAAAATATCCTTTTACATTATTACAAAAACCATTGAAGAAGAAAGGAGCAGGCTAGAGGTCAGGGTGGGACTGTTTTTATTCGAAAAAAATATTTAAAAAAAAAACAAGATTGGACAAACAGCTTATTCCGGTTCTTAAAAAGGATTCAGTCAGTGTCATTGTTTTGAAATTTAAATCTGTCATTTAAGTAAAAATGATCTAGAGCAGGATTTATTTTGCTCTTTTTGTTTAGTTTATTTTGTTTTTCTATGCTATTGGAAACACTGCAGGTGCGTGAAGATGCTCTGTTATGTTCTGTAAGCTGTTCACATGTTAAAATAAATCAGTATTTTAAAATGCAATAATTAATGTTTCACACAAAATTAGCATGTAAATTTTTTTTATTAAATAATATTTTAATATTAATCTGTTAACAGTTAATATTCGGTTAACGAGCGGCGGTTGTCGGTTGGCAAAATTAACCGAAATAAGCATCCCTATTTTAGAATTATGAATAGTTGAATATAAATATATTTGGATGTCATCACTTTACAGTGAATTATCAAACAGGACACGGAAGTCTGTTCAAGTTCACCTTTCCGAATCTATACAAAATGTAGCATTTTAACCAACAGTAGACTTACACATAGGCCTAATATCATTATTGTTGTTTTAAGTTTGAGAAATAACAATAATAATAGCCTTCTCATATTAACCTTTATTTTACATCTACAGAATCGTGAGAAAATCAGGATCTTCATTTTAAGCAAAAAAAATCATAATTCTCATTTTAGCCAGAAACGTGCAAAAAAAAAAAAAAAAAAAAAAGTTTAAACTAGTGATTTACCTTCTTGTCCATTTTCAGCCAGGCCACAGTGTCTTTGACGTCGTACCGCAGACCAAAAAACCAAGTCTCCCTGAGCCCCAATGTCCGGCATACAAGTTCAAACAGATCCTTTCCTCGCCACTTCAGCTGCCCAAACAAGATAACAAAAAAGAAATTGAAAGTATTTTAGACCCATTCCTATGTCGTAATTCAAACTAAAACAAGAAGTTGGGTTCGGGACATACATGGACATTGACAGATCACAATAAAAAGCTCATTTTAATTTCAAGAAGTCTTTATAGGAAACAGCTTAAACTCTCTAAGGATTGAAGCAGACTAATCGAATTCAGACTGACCACAAATCTAAACAGCACCGGCGTAATGAACAGCGACATTCCCTGAATAACCTCATTTCCACAGACTATGCGGACACAAAGCGAAGAAATTAGTCTGAGCATCATTACAAAGTCACTGCTGTCAGCAAGCGCATGCACTCATTTTTGGACCTATAAGTTCATCTTTTATCCAAGGACTACTGTCAGGAGGCCAAAAAGAAAAATTACCATATTCAGCTGGTGAAAAATGCATATCAGTTGCTCGTTTCCCATTAAAATTAAACTGACAGTACACTGTATGCATGCACAGAATCAATAAAGCAGTGTTCATGCATTATAATTACCAAAAGCACTTGCATGAAACTCATTTTTATAATTAAACTTATTGGTTTGAGATGAATTAGACAGGGAAAAACATGACTTTCAGATTTCTGAAAAAGCGGTACACTTAATTATTGTGAACCTGCACTGTAAAAAATATCTGTTAATTAACAAACTCCGTATTTTGTGATTCACCAGTGCTTTCCATTTATTTATGGTTGTGAATTGCATTATGGGACTTTGATCTCTGCTTCGTCAACTTTTGATGTTGGAAAATCAACTCTACAGTTTAACAAAGTGACTTTGGACATTTTAGTAGTTTGAAATATTATGTATCAGAAATAATATGTAGAGAAAATAAGCCTGTAAAATAACTGCATATGTACTGGCAGTTTATTATCAGGTTGTTGTACTGTAAGATATACACCAACCCAGACAATAAATCACTTTGAACTATTAAAATGTGAATAAAAGTCACTTTTTCGAACTTTGCAAGGCTAAAAATTGTTGGAAGAAAGATCAAGTATAAAGCATAAAGTGGGAAAAAATAAAAATAAATAAAAATAAAATGACAAAATATGGAAAACCAACGCTAACTCATGGCAATTTGTAACTTTTTGATTTAGTGGCTACTTTGTACAATCTCGTTCGTACAATTTAGCTAAATTTGCTCATCCCCCAGTGATGGTTTGGTGTGCCTCGCCCACTTTTAAAATTGTACATATTCGTACAATCGAACTTGCGTGAGGGTGGCACGGTGGCGCAGTGGGTAGGCATAGGACGATAACCGTTTTCAAGGTATACCACTGTTTGGAAAAGTCAAGGTTTTAAAACCCCCAAAATTTTCAGTAATACTGTTCCTAAGGTATGTGTAAGATTTTTATTTACTTTTTAATGTTTTCAGGACAACAATATTTGCAGCAGAAAAGATATCCAAATATGCTGTTTTAAATTGTAAAAAAATCTGTTTCTGACACAAATGAAGACAGCAGAAGTCAATGACTCATTTTCATTATTTAACCTGACATGTTTATTGCTCCAAATATTTTAAACCTTTCTCAAAAAAAAAATATTGTTTTCAAAGGGGGGGAAATTGACATAAATCCCCCCCAAGACAAAAAATCGAAATATTGAGAAATTTATGTTTAACTGTCCAAATTAAAGCATTAACTATACAAATTACTAATTTTAAAAAAAAGTTGATACATTTATGGTAGGAAACAAAAAAAAAATCCCAGTGCACTGAAAAAGATTGGATTTATTCCATTTTCATTAAGGTAACTGGTTGCAATCAATTTATATGGGCTGAATTTAAACAGACAGTGTTACTAAGCATTACTAAACTTAATTTATTTAAAGTCAGCCTATATACTGTACACTATCTGACAAAAGTCTTGTCGCCTATCCAAGTTTTAGGAACAACAAATAACTTCTAGTTGATCATTTGGTATCAGAAGTGGCTTATATGAAGGGCAAAGGACTGTAGATTATGCTTACTCTACCTAAATAAAATATAATCATGCCTTGAGATTACAATTTTTAATTGCAGCGGAAAAATAATAAATATTGTGAATGACTTCCATGAGCGTGGAGGACTGCATCCATACATCTCTGCAATGACTCAAATAACTCATTAATAAAGTCATCTGGAATAGCACAGAAAGCGTTCTTGCAGGACTCCCAGAGTTGAAAGATAACTCGATAAAGATTCTCTGAAATTATCTTCAATGCTTCCTCCTCCATCTTCCCACAGACAAGCTCAATAATGTTCATGTCTGGTGACTGGGCTGGCCAATCCTGTAGCACCTTCTTTGCTTTCAGGATCTTTGATGTTGAGGCTGAAATACAAGGAGCACAATCCTGCTGAAGAATTTGCCCTCTCCTCTGGTTTGTAATGTAATGGGCAGCACAACTGTCTTGATACCTCAGGCTGGCATGTGGCCATCCACTCTGCAGATCTCTCGCACGCCCCCATACTGAATGTAACTCCAAACCATGATTTTCCCTTCACCAAACTTAACTGATTTCTATGAGAATATTTTACCCATGTTGGTTCCAATAAATCTTCTGCAGTATTTGTGATGATTGGGATGCAGTTCGGAAGCAAAAATCTACCTTCTGCCACTTTTCCTAATGATCAACAAAATGTCAAGTTATTATTTGTTGCCCTTACAGCTTGATGAAAAGACTTTTGTCAAGTTGCACAATTTGTTTGCAACCATTCACCTTAAAAAAACTGAGTAAATCTAATGGATCATTTTTATCACTGTGGAAATTGATCTTTAATTTTTGGCATAAAAGAAAAAGCAATAATTTTGACCCGTACAATATATTTTTGGCTATTACCATTATCTACATAAAACTGATTTTGTGTTCTAGGGTCATAACAATCCAAAAACTGCAATCTGCAGAAGTATATTGGCAGAATATCAATTAGAAAACTCATCTTGTGAGAATAATCCTCTTGTGTAAGCATCTGCGCTCGATTAGCCTCGTCATTAGCAGGACTCCAGTATACCAGGCATCATCTGGGCCCAGCTGGGCTAGATGTTAGCGGCTTGTGAACAATATACTTGCCACATATGTCAGCTTGAATGATTAAAAATTTACGACAGAGGTGAGAAACTCACTGTTATAAGCCCTGACAACTTCCATAGAGTATTGCAAACATCATCAACACTGCAAACTCTATTAGCATAACAGGGACAGGTGCATTTTGAGGCGCGGTTTCATCTTGCCTGATGTTTATGTATGAGAACGTATGACAATGTGTTGCCATCCAGAGTCCAAGCAATTAAATATGCTGATGAATATCCTCTAGGAAAGCTGACGGCTCCCTTCAAGGACGACCGTCAAGCTGGTGCAAACATTTCCCAGAGAAATGAGGTGTGTCTTGGTAGAAAAGTATTTACTCACTGCCCTACATATTCCGCAGAGATGTTATGCGGCTTTTTAGAAAGAAGAAAAAATTGACAGTAAAATCAGTAAGCTCAGTGCCATTCTGTCTTGATCCAATATTGACCCCCAGGCTATTACCAGATTATAATGATTAAATGAGACATAGGCAGTCTTTCTTCATGTCTTAAGATTAGATGAGGTCAATACTACAGTCAGTGTCAGGGGAAAGTTTGTGAACCCTTTGCAGAATCTGTGATAATGGGAATAACTAACAAAATATTAATAAACAATGCATGCTACTTTTTATTTACTGTTCTGCACAGTGGTGTAAAGTAACAAAATACAAATACTCAAATGACTAATTAAGTAGGTTTTTTTTTTTAGAAATTGTAAATTTCTAACTAGTTTTATAAAATGTAAATTTTTTCTTTCACTTGGGTATCTGTATCTGTACTTTTACTCCACTACTTTCCTTCAACCTGCAGTCACTACTTTATTTTTTTCTTGTCTTTGGGGACTAGAAAAGTCAGTTCTGTGATTCCTGTCCAATCAAATCGCACATAGAAGATAAGTCACATCATAATGAACTACCTCAAGACATGGGGGTTTTATAATTGCAGCAAACTGTTTGGAAGCATTAAAAGTGTGCTCGAAGCATTACACGCTTTGTGTGAGCCTTTTTAATTTATTAAATTTGCATTTTGAAGCTTTGGTGTTGCCGCCTTTGTGAATGAATATATATATATATATATATATATATATATATATATATATATATATATATATATATATATATATATATATATATATATATATCTTCATGCATGCACAACAGACTGCTATAATATTACTTATAAATATAATTTTGCTAAAAGTATTGTTGGTGATTGGCTGTGTGTTGGCTCCATTGGCAAGCTTTACATAAGACAAAAAAATAAAGACCTGTTCAAAATGATTTAACCAACAAACGATGTTTCAGTGAATTTAAGACTTTTTTAAGGCCTAAAATTCTGTTTTTGAAATTTCAGATATTTTAAGACTTTACAGCTCTACGGATACTCTGCAAACAAATAGAGCACAAATAAATGTAAAGCTCAAGTATTCTGAATATCAATCAAAATGCAAAAATGTATAGTGCATGACTTATTGTGGCATATTATCGTGGCCATCTTTACAGCAATCTGTTGTGCAATGCAACAACCATCTTCTGTGGTCCATACATTTAAATAGCATGCTATTTAGAAGCTAAATAATAGTAATAAAATAAAACTGGCCTTTTAGTTTTATCCAAAGACTCCCGTTTATGGACTTTGTTAAGATACCATATTCTCTCATTTTAAAATAAAATACTACACTGTATATACCCAACAGTTTCAGGAATTTCTGAATCGTGCCTTAGTGAGACGCAGTGTTGGTCTATAATAGAGTATTAATGTTGGGCAATAAGGTCTCAACATATGTGCTATAGGAGAGAGAGAGCGAAAGACTAGAGAGAAGCATTTTGTTTTATAAAACCATGCTGCCACCAAGTGGTGGTGTTTGAGAAACATGAACATAAACCAAAATAGATGGTGAAATCAGATAAAATTGTCCGTAATAATTGTAATAATAATAATAATAATAATAATAATAATAATTTAAATATTTAAGTTTTTTTATTAGTATTAATAATAGTAATAATAATAATATCAATTTGCATATTTAAGTTTTTTGATTAGTATTAATAATAGTAATAATAATAATAATAATACTGATCAAATATTACTAAAATTAATGAAAACATTGCAAATGCTCTGAATTTGTGACAAAAAAATATTAGCAAAGCAAGAAACTGGATTTAATGACTGAAGAAACTCAATTAATGTACACAAAGTAAAAAAAAAAACTTGAATAAGTTTAAGTCTTATTCTTTTAAGAATTATAAATATAATATATTTATATTTGATTTGATCTTTTTCCAAATATTTTCATTCATTTTCTTGTCGGCTTAGTCCCTTTATTAATTTGGGGTCGCCACAGCGGAATGAACCGGCAACTTATCCAGCTCATTTTTACGCAGCGGATGCCCTTCCAGCCGCAACCCATCTCTGGGAAACATCCACACACACAATCATACACTATGGACAATTTTGCCTACCCAATTCACCTGTACCGCATGTCTTTGGACTGTGGGGGAAACCGGAGCACCCGGAGGAAACCCAAGCGAACGCAGGGAGAACATGCAAACTCCACACAGAAATGCCAACTGAGCCGAGGTTTGAACCAGCGACCTTTTTGCTGTGAGGCGACAGCACTACCTATGTCATCATACACAATCTTTCATATAACTTTGTCATGTTTGGTGTCATTTGACAGTTTATGACTACAGCATTGTAGTGATGAAATCATTAGAGACATTGATGTATTTCAATATACAATCCATTTACTATTGTTGAGTCATGGCCTGATGGTAAGTCTCCCCCACTTTATCTCCTAAACTTTGCTTTCATGTTCAGCTGGTTTTGAAGGCTGGCATTTCACTCAGGTTTGACAATGCTTCGCTCAGGGTATAAAGAGGAAAGGTGACTGTTGATCGGGGAGAATGGCTTTTACTCTGCTTCTCCCCACACCGGTTTCACTGTCTTCGTAGCGCAGCAGTGCATTTGTTACAGCCAAGTTTCTCCAAACAGTATGTTAGTTTGCTTCATTCTACTGTCTGTATATTTAAACATGTAACTTATTTAACAACTTTGCCTGCTTTAGGGCGTTGAGATTCTTTCTCATTATAAGTGATGATAACTTTTAATAGAGTCAGATAAATATTTCGATTTAAACACGGCATTCTTTAACTGCTTTTCTCTTTTAATTATTGGTTCAGGGTGCGTTTCGGAAACCATTGTTAGCCAACTAAGGTTGCAAGTTGCGTTGTTACAACACATTTGTTATTTAGCATTTTCCAAATTCGTCATTCCAATGAACATTCGCAAACTGCATTGCAAACTTATGCACTTGCAACTGCACCTCTGAAGCTGTAGTTAGTAGTTCCTGGCTGTGTTCTATTCCCAGTTATCCCCCCTATGCCTTACTCATTAAGAACACTCTGACATTTAAATAAATTGATTTAAAAAAGCATTAAAATCATCACTCTTAGGTGTAATTTGCTTCCAAAGTATTTTTACAGTTCAGTTTTAGCGATCTTCAAGTTTACAACTGTGCTTCCTTCACAGTGCACTTTGAAAACATTGATGTCATTTTGAACAGCCGTGGCTCATGACGAAAGCTATAGGTGACCTATTATTTAAAAGAGGAATTTGTTACGTCTTCAAAGCTTATGAAAACAAAAAAACTTAGCAAATGTTAATGCTTTTAATTTATAGTAGGTTGTTTATTACGTATTTGTACTGTATATGACATGGGCCTGTTGGTTAGAACATTTCTGCAGTGGTTTGCATGTGTCAAATTGTAAAAGTAGACTTTTCAAAAAATAAACAATAAATAAACAATATCCTACTTGTAATAATAATAATAATAATAATAATAATAATAATAATAATATTCATCATCATCATCATCATCATTCTCATCAATAATATTAGTAAAATATTTATTAAAGTATGATTTTATTCATTTCCTAATAAATAATACAAATTACGTTTATTTTTTTGTTAAATCGCCTCTAATTATTTATTTAAATGATTTATATATGAAATTAGAATACGTGTTAGCTTTTGTAAGTAATTTTATGTTAATTTAGAACAGAATAATGTTCTTAATAATATTTGTAAAGGAAACATTGGCTCTAGATGTGCCGTTTACATATATTTCAATTAATAGGGAAAACTAATATTGAAAGCAAACGTAATGTTGGATTTTGTGTGTGTGTGTGTGTGTGTGTGTGTGTGTGTGTGTGTGAGTATAAAACAATATAATTTGCACAAATAAATGATGGGGTTCTTCTAAAAAGAAACTGTTACTCCACCCCACTTAGAGCATCATTATGGGCATTTTACGTTATAACTAAGGTGGTTCAAACGATGGATCTGCGACAGAGAAACAACGGGTTTTGGGAAACACTCCTCACTACATCATTCTTTTCACAAACCATGCATCGCACTATAATAGTTCAGCCGCAAGTTACGTCATTGTTTGGAAAACGCAGCCCAGAATAGCAGCGCAAGCTTCAAGCCGTACAAAGCCTAAATACTTTTTATTATTATTAAAGTTTATATTATTATAAAAATATTAAAGTGATTGTGTCTCTCCAGAAGAAGTACATTTAAAGTCTGAATTATTAGCCCCGTGTATATTTTTTTCCCAATTTCTGTTTAACAGAGAGAAAATTGTCAACATATTTCTAAACATAATAGTTTTATTAACTCATTTCTAATAACTGATTTATTTTATCTTTGACATGATGACAGTACATAATATTTTACTAGATATTTTTCAAGATAAAGTATTCTAGACTAGTCTTCAGCTTAAAGTGCGATTTAAAGGCACAACTAGGCTAAATGGGCTAATCATTGTATAACGGTGGTTTCTGTTGACAATCAAAATAAATATTGCTTAAGAGGCTAAAATCATTGACCTAAAATGCTTTTAAAAAAGTTAAAAACTGCTTTTGTTCTGGCCGAAATAAAACAAATAAGATTTTGTCCAGAAGAAAAAAAACATTATATGAACCACTCTGAAAAACTCCTCGCTCTGTTAAACATCACTTGCGAAATATTTGAAAAAGAAAAGGAAAAAATTCACAGAAGGGGCGAATCATTTTGACTTCAACTGTAGGTTAAACTGTCTGATTAACAATAAAACAAATCGGAAACATTGTTTATGGTAATAAGTATGGTAATAAGTATAAATATGGTTATAAGAAATAACTTGAAGAACTGCTTCATAAAAAAGGGGGAAAGAAATGAAAAAGTCAAAACAGAACAGCTTGAACCTAAAGTCAAACAATCCAGGTTTTGTGTCCAAAGCTACTTTGTTTAACAGTTTATCAATATATACAGTAGTAAGAGAAGAGCAATCCCTCAGAATTACCACCAAAGGAAATACTGTTAATAAGTGTGAAAGATCAAAACAGAGCGAGAGACGGGCAAACAGACAGGCAGGCACAGAGCAGCACACAAGGTCCTGTAAAGTGGGAGCACCGTGCCTCGTGGGACATTAACTCACAGTCCCCGTCTGTCACGCAATTCTCTTACCACCATCTGTTTTCCCTTAATTCAAAAACACTCTGTAATGATGTGTGTGTGTATGTGTAAAAAACAGGGCATCTTCCTGCAAGAAACTTGGGGTATGTTATGTGCAAATGAAGTGCACAGAGGAGAAACTCCCAGCGGATTCACTGTTTGCAGAAAACACCTTCATACATGGAAATGAGGATTACTGCCATAGAGGAAAATGCCTGCTTTTGAGACGAGTATATTTGTTTTAGTTTTTCCCAGCACAAGCAGGTTATGAGTGTTTCTAAAACATTTTAATTATTCTAAACACACAACGAGGTGTTTTGTGATGTATTTCATCCAAGTGATCTGCTATACTGGCCTACAAATGTCAAGAGCAGTATCTGAAACTGAACAACATGTTAGTTTTTCAGGCCCAAGCAGTTATGAGTGTTTTCAAAATATATTAATTATTGACTTTCCTTCGGCTTAGTCCCTGATTATCACACAGCATAATGAACTGCCAATGCCAACTATTCGGGAATATGTTTTACGCAGCGGATGCCCTTCAGCCTCTACTAGGTACTAGGAAACACACATACACTCTCCCATTCACAAGCACACATTCATACACTACAGCTAATTTTGTTTACCCAATTCACCAACCGGTTTCCCCTTGACTGTAGGGGAAACCGGAGCACCCAGAGGAAACCCACGGGGAGAACATGCAAACTCCACACAGAAATGACCGGAGCTTGAACCTGCGACCTTCTTGATGTGAGGCGACAGTGCTAACAACTAAGCCACTGTGACACCTATTTTAATTATTCTAAACACACAATGAGGTGTTTGGTAATGTATTTCATCCAAGTCGTCTGCTATACTGGCTATACTGGAACATGTCTATATACAGTTGAAGTCAGAAGAGTTTTTCCAACACATTTCTAAACATAATAATTTTAATAACTAATTTCTAATAACTGATTTGGTTTTATCTTTGACATGAAGACAGTAAATAATATTTGACAAGACACTTTTATACAGCTTAAAGTGACATGTAAAGGCTTAACTAGATTAGGTTAACTAGGCAGGTTAGGGTAATTTGGCAAGTGATTATAACGATGGTTTGTTCTGTAGAATATCAAAAAACAAATGTAGCTTAAACGGGCTGATAATTTTGTCCTTAAAATGTTTTTTAAAAAATTAAAAACTGCTTTTATTCTATTCTTATTTACAAATAAAACTTAAATTATCAGACATACTGTAAAACTGTCCTGCAAAACATCATTTGGAAAAAATGTAAAAAAAGAAAATAAATCAATAAATCAAAGGGGGGCTATTAATTCTGAGTTCAACTAATATATATATATATATATATATATATATATATATATATATATATATATATATATATATATATAAAGCTTGGATATTAAAGTGACAGCATTTTTGACAACTTTGTACACTGTAAAAAAAGTATGTTGCTTACTTAAATTTTTAACAGTTTAACATGGATCGATTAAGCTGACAAAGTTTAAAAAGTTAAAAAATGTAACTTAATTAAACAAAACTAGAAAAAAAATCTAATTGGATTGACTTAAATAGTTGAAACCTGATTAACTTTTATATTAAGTTAATGTGAAGACATTTGTTGTCATGACTTTTGGGCAGTGTATATACTATATAAAATATCATAACAATAAATTTGACTACAAATATTTTTGCTATTCAGAACAAATGCATTTGGGCTGAGGTACTTGTCTCTTTTTGTTGTGAAATCAGTTTTTTTATTTTACGTAAGATTAGCTAATCTTAATAATAAAATTAATCTTTAAAATTATTGTTTACCAGACAGAAGCATTTTTTATTATTAAAAAAAATGGTTTGATTACAGCAAACATTAATTGTCTGAAAACTGTGCTTTATTTATATATCATTATATATCATCACTGTTCTGTGATGCATAATTTTTTGATGTAATAAGAGCTTTGAAACTAAGCAACTATATATATATATATATATATATATATATATATATATATATATATATATATATATATATATATATATATATATTTTTTTTTTTTTTTTTTTTTTCTTATTTAACTCCGAGTATGCTATACAAATCTCACCAGCATACATTACAAACTATTAGAATAAAATGTTATTTTTGGCTACAGAAATATCAGTAACGTTTTTGCTTTTATCTTCCATGTTCTATAAAAGAGCCTTAAAAGCCTTACACAACAGCAATAACATTTATATATACCAAACATCTGATTTTGTCTTTACAAGATTGTTTTTTAATAAACAAACAAGTAAATAAAAATATTAAAAGATAATAATCTCCATTCCTATTCCACTGGAAGAGCTATTCCTCAGGGCCACTGAACTGTCTGTGTTCAAACATAAATCTGCTTGAGGAGACAGGGATGTCTTTTCGCAGCTTCCCTAGAGAAACAGGTCAGGCTGGGTGACTCGCTTGAGGACATGACAACAGTGAGCCAGAATGTTAAAATGACGACAGCCTGGTGCCTTCCTCGAGTTAAGCTTGCATGCCCTCTGGTTACAGATGACAAAACTCATCACTGCCAATACAGGTGTGGTTATGGGCAACAATAACTCTACTATCACAATATAACATGAATATGATATGCACATAGGCAGCTTTCAGTCCTAATTTATACACTGAAAAACTATTTATGCTGCTAGTTCAAACTACTTATTTAAAATCAGCTGAAACAACACAACTCTTGAGATTTTTTTTTTTTTTTTTTTTACTTTTTTTTGGGGGGGTTTATTGTTTTATATTCAATCCACTTAAATTTGTTATGTTAACTTAACTGATTTATGTTGGGACAACATGACAGAATTGTGGAACCCTGCATATTTCACAGTGCACTGTCAAACAAATGCAAGGTTCCACACAATTTCCATGTTGTCCCAACATAAATCTATTAAAACATTAATTAGGAGGCAACCTAATTAACTACATTTTCAATTCAGTCAGAGACCACTTTTGCCTAATATAGGCTATATTTTAAAAATTACTAATTATAATAATGCAGTAAAGAAACATGTAATACAAACTATGGAAAACAAAGTCAAATGACAAAGATCCCTGTTATTTCATGACTTATTTCATTAGAAAAATACGAAAATAAGCAGTATTAAAACAACTCATGCATATCCTGTATATAAGATTTTAAACAGTGCCTTTCTTGAATCTTCTGTAAACAAATATTTTGATGTAAATAATTATTTTATTATTATAGAAAATATGCCGTCTCACATCGTCAATTTAGTGCAAACATGCGATGTGTAATTACATTTTTAAGAGGCGCCCGTGCGAAGACCATACTTGTGCGTTTGAAGCAGAAGTATAAATTAGCCCTAACAGAGTGGGGTCACGTGACTCCACACGTGGTAGGGAAAGTAAATAAAAAAATTTACCTGGAAAAACTAGATCGAAAAGTAATCGAAATCAACATTCAGAACATATAATCGATTAATCGCCCAGTAATATGTGGAACCCTGCATTTTTGTAGAGCTTTATCATACTAAATAAACTTAAGGGTTCCCACTTTAAGCTAAATGACAAAGAAAAGCTAAATTTCCATGACCTAATGTGCCAATGCCAAGTAGACAAAAAGAAAAATATATCTTTAATAGCATGTTTTAACATTTTCATTATGAATACATCAATTATTAATTTACATAAATCTAACACTTTAAATATGAGATGAAATACTGGTTCCAAAGACAAAAAGGTCATAATTTAACAGTAATTAGCAAGCAACCCTAATTAACTACATTTTCAATTCAGTCAGGGAATACTTTTGCCAAATATAGCCTGAACTTTAAAAAAAACTAATTATAATAATGCAACAAAAAACATGTAATAAAAACATGTTTATGCAAAGTTAAAATGTCAAATGACAAAAATCGCTGATTTTTCAAACAAATAAAATTTAGCTTCCATTGTTTAGAACAGTTCTTAAAATTCCATGATGTTGCAAAAATTCATAAACCCTGGCATTTATGCGACATATGAGCAATTCCATGCAAATGTCAACATTGCCATGGAAAAAAAATAAGTTTTTACCAAAATAGTGAAACTCTAAGGTTTTTTGTATGCTTGTATTTTACAGGACTGTAAAAATACTCAAAAATGTCTCTGTCAATGTTCTCAAACAATTATATTTGATCTACTAGAGTCACAAAAGTAGCAATTTCACATCCGTCACATCCAAAACAAAGCTTTTTACCTCATTAATACAAAAATGTAAAACACAATCAATCATTTTTGTTCTATAGAGAGCCAACTCTTATTCTTTTGATTAGCATTGTTTCATTTGGGTTGTGCAGTTTAATTCACAGAATTTCTACAAAATATGTTGTAGACTGTAAACTTGCAGACTTTTTTGGCCACAATCATGTTTACTTTCCTCATTTAAAGTACAAAATAAGTTTACATATTAATATTTTTCGGATCCCATAACTCTATGGTGAGTTGTTAAGGTAAATACAAACAGATCTTTCAAAATAATGTTAGCATATACTTTCTCTGTCAATTTATGTGTGGAGTTTTTACTGCAAATGTCACATCCATAACGCTGGAAATGCTCACATTCAAAGCATTGTGGTAAAGTTAAAGGTTTTAAATTCACACATTTATTCATTTTAACACCCTCAATGTAGTTTACTCCGCTACACTGAATAATCTGCAGTCACATGTAAAAATGACTTCAAAACAACATTGGCACTATTTAGTCACGAACAATGTTGTACTTTGATAGTCATTGGTTGCTAATATGACTTCATGATTTAGAATTTGCGAAGATTAATTGGCTGAAATTATTATAAGGTGACACTAATGTGCAAATATAAAACCAACCTTACCTCGACATTCAAAGCACGTATTAATGTACCACTCACCTCACAGCTGAACTCCAAATCAGCATCCATTGTAACAACTGTAACATAGAAGATTTTGGCTTGCTTCCTCCGAAGAGAGAGTCCCATTTTTGATGCAAGGGCACTAGCCATAATAGCTGCTCATGGGTTCTCCTCTTTAGAAACAACCTGTTGACTATCTGTCTATCTGAA
>NC_141025.1:12645000-12737500 GCF_052040795.2 Danio rerio
GATAGATAGATAGATAGATAGATAGATAGATAGATAGATAGATAGATAGATAGATAGATAGATAGATATTTTATTCATTGATTTTCATTTTCTTTTTGGCTTTGTTAAGGGTCGCCACAGCGGAATGAACCGCCAACTTATCCAGCATACTTTATGCATGCAGTGCATGCCCTTCTAGCTGCAACCCATCACTGAGAAACACCTATACACTTTTATTCACACACACAATTTAGAGGCAATTCAGAGGCAAGGTTTTTGGACAGTGGGGGAAACCAGAACATCCAAAGGAAACCCACGCCAATATTGTGAGAACATGCAAACTTTACACAGAAATGCCAACTGACCCAGCCAAGGCTCGAACCAGCGACTTTCTTGCTGTGAGGTGACAGTGCTACCCACTGTGCCACTCATTAAAGACTATATTATTTTAAAAATAATAAATAATAGCATTATTATTACAATAAAACAGAGACAGAAATACAGACTAAATGAAAACAGATAAATAAAACTACTTTAAAAGACATGTTCTTTTGTCAGTTATTCCTATTTTACTAGTTTAATTGCACTGTTCTAAACTGTAGTCTATATTAAATGTATTATATTTACATTTAAGTGTCACATTCAAATATAAACGTGGTTCATTCGGATTATTTCCCGCTATTCTTGAAAGTTCAGCCCTTTGCACCAGAAAGGGGCGTGGTTCCGTCGACAACGGGGCGGGCCTTCGATGAGGTCATCGGAGTAAACAGAAAAGATGGCGACGCCATACACGGGAGATCGAGTTTTAGGGACAAATGTGGTTACCTCAGGACGTTTCTCCAAGCAGCTGATCGATTTACCGGCGGAGATATTAGAGCATATATTGTGCTTCCCCGTTTTAAACCCTGTCGACATTTGCAACGTTTCCAGCACGTGCAAGAGGCTACATGACGTGTGCCATGGCAGGGGAAAGGTCTGGGCTCATCAGTACAAACTCAGGTGGAATAAATTAAAAAGCTTCTTTTTTTACTGCCATCAACCTTCAGTTTAGCAAACCATAATAAATGTGCTGGATCCCTGAGAGGTGGTTTAAGATGTGCATTCAGTGCGTGACTTGAGGAGCTGTCAGGTCGTGTTCCCATTCTGCTGATGCACCAAATTTGTCCTGTGTGCAAATACAGAGAGAGACGCATTAGATGTCACAGTTAACCTCCTGTGCGCTAAAAGTCGACATGCACTTTTACTTGCTTTTAGTTGTAAAGTGACCTTGGTTTGCCTTGAATTGCATGCTATTCTCTGATGCGTTCATGTATATTAAAACATTATGATAAAATAATCTGAAAGAAAGTGTAGTTTCAAGTAGGGCAGCACGATATTGGACAAATCTGACATTAGGATATTTTGTTTTTCTGCATTATATATTGCAATACGATTACAATGTAGCATTTAGGACTTAGCTTTATTTGGAAAGGATGTATATTATTTTTACATTGATTGGGATGGTTCTGTGTGGCACTGCATCTGCTTAAAATACAATAAACTACAGAGTAAAAGCGTAGATAAATACAATAAAAATATATACAAATTAAACAAGTGATTTATTGTTTCCGGGAAGTCTAACAGTATTCAGGTATCGGAAAAGAAAATGAATGAATGACATCGCAGGATCTGCTGTTTTTGAGGCCTGTGAGTGTATGAGGATTTAAAAAACATTTAGGCATAAGAAATTGTAGCGTTTGTAACTTTGATAATAATTAATTTAATTTAACTATTTATAAAAGACTAGTGTTATTTTACATTTGATTATTCAATTACTGGCTTAGTCCCTTTATTAATGTGGGGGTCGCCACAGCAGAATGAACCGCCAGCTTATTTAGCATATGTTTTACACAGCAGATGCCCATCCAGCTGCAACCCCTTTCTGGGAAAAACCTGCGATGTGACTATTGCAAATTATCACAATGCAACACTGAAATGATATATTGTGCAGCCCTATAGTTCAGGTAATATAATGTATGTGGATGTTATGTTATAATAGCAATATCTTGTGTTTTACTGGATGTTGTGGCTGAGACATTTTTAGCATTATAGTTATGTTTTGTCAGATGCAAGTTAATACAATTTAAGCTCTTTTTTTGTTTGTATGTTTTCTGTAAACTGAATTTACCAAATGCATCACCTGCAAAATTTTCCATTTATAATAATAATAATTCCTTAAATTTATATAGGGCTCTTCTGGACACTCAAAGCACTTTACACATTTATATATATATATATATATTATATGTGTTATATTCGTATTATATTCACCTTTATTTGTATAGATCTTTTACAATGTAGATTGTGCCAAAGCAGCTTCACATAGAAGATCATAGTAAATTGAATCGTGTCAGTTCAGTTTTCAGAGTTTAAGTTCAGTTCAGTTCAGTTTAGTTCAGTGTGGTTCAATAATCACTACTTAGAGTCCAAACACTGAAGAGCCATTCATCGATGCGCAGCTCTACAGATCCCGAAACCATGCAAGCCAGTGGCGAAAGTGGCGAAGAAAAAACTTTACCAATTGGGGAAAGTGAAGAATTAAAAAACCTTAAGAGAAACCAGGCTCAGTTGGGCATGACCATTTCTCCACTGGCCAAACGTCTTGTGCAGAGCTGCAGTCTAGGCAAAGGAGGCTGGAAGCTGGACCTCAGCGAAGACTCTTCTGTCCCTGCAGCATCACAGGAATCAGTCTAATGCTCTCCACTCCTCCATGACCACAACAGCAGCTGCTCAGGATACGGCCTGGTCCAGGGTATGGAAACCTTGGGATCATCTCGTCGCTGGCCTTGGATCGAATTAGTGGCGCTGCATAGTCTGAGGGCCTCGGGATGAGTATCCCCAGGTGGAAATAGAGAATTAGGAGAATAATTATCGTAGCTGCTGTTCATAGTGTAAATAAACGATATTCAGAAACCTGCGTGGAGCGCATTCATGTATCATATGGCTAAGTGCTGCACTGAGTGTATGCTTTACTAAAAAGATAGGTCTTTAATCTAGTTTTGAATTGGGAGAGTTTGTCTGAGCCTCGGACATTATCAGGAAGGCTATTCCAGAGTTTAGGAGCCATAAATGAGAAGGCTCGACCTCCTTTACTTGACTTTGCTATTCTAGGTATTACCTGAAGCCCTGAGTTTTGAGATCTTAAAGAGCGAGTTGGATTGTAGCGACTAGCGAGGCAGAAGGTTTGTTGGAAACGCAAGAGCTAGATTATTTAAAGCTTTATAGGTAAGAAGCAATATTTTAAATTCAATACGAAACTTAACACACTATAACATATTGACAAACTTTATTGTAAATTATTTGATCCCTTTATTTTCTTCTTAAAGGGCTAGTTCATCCGAAAAATGACAATTCTATCATCATTTACTCACCCTCACTTGCAAACGTGAGTTTGTTTGTTGAACACAAAAAAGATATTTTGAAGAATGTTGGAAACCTGTAACCATTGGCTTCTATAGTATTTGTTTTTTTTTTCTATTCTCAATGGTTTAGAATAGGATATTCAGATTTTCAGATTTCTTCTAAATATCTTCTTTTGTGTTCAACAGAAGAAAAAACAAACAGGCTCTTGAAGGAGAGAAAATAGTGAGTGAATTTTTGGGTGGATTACCCCTTTAAATTAGTCCTTAACTCCATATGTCACAGAGACCCTGATATTTTACATTAATTTATATTCATCCTCTGTGTGGTCAAACTTACAATTGAAGTCAGAATTATTAGCCCCCTTTGAATTTCATTTCTTTTATTAAATATTTCCCAAACAATGTTTAACAGACCAAGGAAATGTTCACAGTATGTCTGATAATATTTTTTTTCTGTAGAAAGTCTTATTTGTTTTATTTCGGCTAGATTAAAAGCAGTTTTTAATGTTTTAAAAGCCATTTTAAGGTCAAAATTATTAGCCCCTTTAAGCTATATATTTTTTTGATAGTCTACAGAACAAACCACTGTTATACAATAACTTGCGTAATTACCCTGACCTGCCTAGTTAACCTAATTAAGCCTTTAAATGTCATTTTAAGCTGTATAGAAGTGTCTTGAAAAATATCTAGTAAATGCATTCAATAACTCAAGCGATTATTCCCCTGGAATGCTTAACAGGTCTTAGCCACTCCACAACTGATACATTTATTCGCACTTGGACATCATATATTATGGACAATATAAACCTTGCTTTATGTGACATTTTGAAACTCTGAATGACATAATGTCCATATAGACATTCATTCATGTGTATTCTGTTTTCATCAAACTTCTCACTCTTCCTGCCATATGGTCATGTTTGTAACATAATAGCTTATGGCTTTGGCCATATGCATATTTTAGTATATGCAGTTATGTTTTGTGTCAGGCATTTTATGTCGTGTTTGTATTTTTGTTTTGTGTATGTCTAAAAAGAAAAAACTAATAAAATCATTTTAAAAATATCTAGTAAAATATTAATTGCTGTCATTATGGCAAAGATAAAATAAGTCAGTTATTATAAATGAGTTATTAAAACTATTACGCTTAGAAATGTGTTGAAAAAATCTTCTGTCTGTTAAACAGAAATTGGAGAAAAAAAGAAACAAGGGAGCTAATAATTTAGGGGGGCTAGTAATTCTGACTTCAACCTTATACCTGTTTAGAAAGTAAACTGTATAACTGTAGGTTAACTATGTATATATACTGTCAACACACACACACCTTAACTTTTCTGATAATGGTCACCTTTTGTGAAGCTGCTTTGGATCAATCATTATTGTGAAAAGTGCTCTACAAACATATTTGAATTGAATTGTTTCAGATGGCCCAGACTGCAGAGATTTTACCGGCAGAATGAATCATACGATTGGCTGAAGGAATTCAAGACCCGGCACACAGTTGGTCAACAGATAAGAAGAACAGTAGAGTCCATTTCCAAAAGGTTCTTCACTGAAGTTGTAAGTGACTCTACGAGAAAGGAGAAAGATGCCACAGTTTTAAGATTATAAATCATTATGCATTTGCACAAGAATCACAGTCTTAATGCCGTTATCGTTACACAGGTGTGTTTGTAAGGTAAGTTGAATTTAATCTGTTGCTTTAGTCACTAACCCAGAGATCTGTAATCAGCCTTGCATCGGTCAGGTTCTTGGAGACAGTTTTGCAGAAATCGAGTCTCTCGGAGCCCCTGAACACTTCTGTGAGGACGAGCTGCTTGGCATCTTGAACTCGGATAAAAGGTTGGAAATGAACTATTGCTTTAAGTTATTTTCAATCTACAGAGTGTCCGCAGGGTCTTAAAGGAGGCCTACTATGCAAAAATTATTTTTACAAAAGGTTTAAACAGTTGTGTGGCAACTATGTGTGACTATAGCCTGCCTATAATGGTAAAACACGTCTGCAGAAGCACTTTGACTGACATTCTCTTTTTGTATGTGTCATCCAAGGGGGTAAGTCCTGCCCATCAGTGACAATCTCTTCCTCATTAGCATAAACAGGCCTAAGTGAGAAGCAGCCGTCCACTATTAGAGTTTTCACTTAATGTCTAATAGGCATTGTAAATGTGGAGTTTTAGGATGCACAAATAAACAGTATAGACTTTTGACATTTTCAGTTTTCACAGAACCAACGTTTGTCCTGTTTTGAATCTGCCGATATACGGATGCATAGGTGTTTGTAGCTCCGCCCTTAGCGACAGTCACTAGAAAGGCACAATTTGGATCAAAACCTAAAAGGGTCAGTGATAAAGTGTTATAAAAATATATTTGTAGGGTATTTTAAGTTCACACTTCACATACACACTCTAGGGACATCAGGGATGTATTTTACATCTCGTAAAAAGTGGCGTAATAGGTCCCCTTTAAAATGTCCTAGATTAAAAATAAATAAATAAATATATGAATAATAATAATAATGTAGTCTTGAAAATGTCTGGAATTCACAAAAATATGGTGTTGGAGGTCTTAAATAATTCTTAACAGGTCTTAATTTTTTTGGGCCAATACCCATCCAGTAACAAACAATCCATCTCAATAAAACGTTAACAAAAGTTACAATTAGTCATTTTATTTACCAATATATTTTATTTATCTTCCTTACAATAACATTTGTTTAAATGTTCTATATATATTTATAGCTACCAAGTGAGGAAACTGACCTAGACAAACTGTTGTGCATACATTTAGTTTTTTTTTTTTTTTTTAAATGTTTTCAGAATGGCCTTTTCTAAGAAAATGTATGCTGAAAAAGTATGTGTGTATAACTAGAGTTGGCTTGTTTTAACATATTATATAAAATAGAGCATGTTGCTAAGAAATTATTTTATTTAATAAAAAAATGGGGCAAGTAAAAAACTCTTTACACTGGCCATTAAAAAAGTTAATTAAATTAAAATAAGACATTTTGTTTGTAATAAAAGTCTTAAATTTGACTGGGTGAATCCTGCAGAAAGCTTGTCCTAAGCTGTTTAACTTGTTTACAATTTTTCCTCTTTTTTTTTTTCTCATGATGGCCTCAGGAAGAGTTTGACACTTAAGTACTATGCAAAGAAAATCCTGTACTTCTTCCGGCAGCAGAACATTTTAAGGAATTTGAAGGTTTTTCTTGAGCGACCACCTGAACAACAATCAGCTCTGGAGGGTAAGCTTACAACAGAAATCTCACAACAGAAAAGAAATGTTTGATGTTCAGTTAAATCCCAGAATTAACTGTACACACACACACACACACACACACACACACACACACACACACACACACACATACAGTTGAAGTCAGAATTGTTAGCCCCCCCTTTGAATTCTTTTTTGATAAACGATGATGATAAATAATGATAAACCGAGCAAGGACATTTTCACAGTATGTCTGATAAAATTGTATCTACTGGAAAAAGTTGCATTTGTTTTATTTTGGCTAGAATAAAAGCAGCTTTTAATTTTTTTAAAAACTATTTAAGGTTAATATTATTAGCCCCCTTAAGCAGTTTTTGTTTTCGTTTTCTAAAGAACAAACCGCTGTTATACAATGATGTCACTAAGCTGAATACTAGTAATATTGAAAAATATCTAGTAAAATAATTCTGTACTCTCATCATGGCAAAGATAAAAGTCAGTTATTAGAAACAAGTTATTAAAACTATTATGTTTAGAAATGTGTTGAAGAAATCTTCTTTCTGTTAGATAAAATTAAGAAAATATATACAGAAGGGCTTATAATTCTAACTTCAACTATATATAAATGTGTAAATGTAAATTTACATGATCATTTTCTTACTGTATGTGTATTGCACAGCCCTATTTGCTCCATTATCATGGGTGATTGAGATTTATTTTCATATTTACTTTAAATAACACCTCCATTTGTTTAATGTCTAATCCTAGGTGCTGTTTTGGTGGACCAGTATTGCAACCCTCTGACTGATGTCACTTTTGAGAGCATATCTGCACAGGTAGAAGAAATCACAGACAAGGTGAAGAAGTGTCTGCGAGCGCAGAACGCTGCACACCCAAGTCTACGAGCCGGTCAAGGTCAGTCAGCAAAGAACCATCCGGAAAATTCAATTTGCTGTTCTCATGAAGTCTATTAGTCAGACCCAGTCTCACGTTCTCCCCATTGCCTGATAAAAACCTTTCAGCTCAATGTCTCAGAGATCTTCTAGTTTAATTTCCAACATTTTTAATCTACTTTGGACTGCATCTGGCAACCACAATAGCACTGATGTTCAGGGTTCATACGGTCCTGGAAAACCAAGTTTTGGCAAAACAGATAAACCCAAAATGTTTTGGAAAAGTCATGGAAATGCGTTGAACAAATATACTGTGTACTTGAATATATTTGAGATGATTATATTGGGTACATTTTAAATACTATAGATTGTGTGCACATGACGCGCAAGACTCAGATAGAAGGCAGGAAGTGTTCTACATAGGAATCGTTATCAGAACATTAAAATGTTTCTGTTTTGTGTTGTTTATAATTGTTTAAATCGGCCAAAATGATTAAGGCTGAACAGCTTTTATAGATCTCAAAGTTTTTGTTCATAAAGAGGGGAAGGTTCAAGTAACTGGCTGAGAAAGGAAGAAAAGGCAGCATGTAATTAACATTTATTTAATAAATCCATGTGTATAAGCTTTTTTTTAATGTGATTAGTTTGATAGCACTAATAATTATTATATACAGGCCTATGTAAATGTAATGTAAAGTCAGATATAAACACCACCACACTTATACAAAATCCAGGAGAACATAAATAACGTACCCTGCCCTGTAATTGCTGCAATGAAATCTCTGTATTGTTTTGCAATATTCCACATCTTTACTGGCGTAAACAACCGTAACATTAACAGAGATGTGCAGCAGTGTTGAATGTTTGTTGGTAAGTTCTTCGACCGAATAAAAAAGAAATGCAGCCCTTGTGAGCAAAACTAGACGGTTATTACTGTGGAGCACCATTTTCTGTCCACTAAAAACATATATAATAATGATGTTGATGATAATAATGATGACTATGCATCCACATTTTTGTATGCTTTCACCTGTTTTTCATATATATGTCAAGTTAAAATGTTATCTGCATGGAAAAATCCTATTGTACTCTATAATATGTCCAAAGAGCAAATATATAGTGTATCTGTTTGTTACAGAATACTGGTTAACAGATAAACTAATAAATACTGTAACGTTAGTGTAAACTGTGGTGCATTGTGATGGTGTATATTTATAAAAATGTAACCTATTGAATAATTTGTTTAATACTACAGTTGTGTTGTACCATAACCATATAATTACTACGACAGTTTAATTCAGGTATGTTCAAAACAGTATAGTACTTACTATGATATCTTTTTCATGTAATGGCTTACAGTAGCTATCTACCACCTCGATGACAGGCAAATATATTTTAATTCCATATAAAACTCGGTCCTCTTCATGATATAAGGATCATGCCCAACATATGTGCTTATTTTTTATTTATATCTCCTTTGAAATATGGAATAAATCACAAAAATACGGACTCCCATTCAGTTTTTTACTCTCTGCCCTCCATCTGAATTTCGCACATCACTAGAACCACATGCTTGCAAACAACCTATTGCGTGGTTCGTCTCTTCACTTGACGTGCTCTGTGTGGGGTTCAAAAAGCAACTCGCACACTGCAAAAAATGCTTTTCTTACTTAGATTCTTGTTTCTTGTCAAAATATCTAAAAGTTCCTAAATCAAGAAGCATTTTCTAGACAAGCAAAACATATTGTCTTGTTTTAAGAAATAATATGCCAAAATGAAGTGAATTTTTCCTTAAATCAAGCTAAATAATCTGCTAATGGGGTAAGCAAAAAAATTTTATCACAAATCGAAAAACAAGATTATTTTGCTTACCCCATTGGCAGATTATTTAGCTTGATTTAAGGAAAAATTCACTTCATTTTGGCATGTTATTTCTTAAAACAAGACAATATGTTTTGCTTGTCTAGAAAATGCTTCTTGATTTAAGAACTTTTAGATATTTGGACTAGAAACAAGACCAAAAATCTAAGTAAGAAAAGCATTTTTTTTTGCAGTGCAGTTTCAGCTTGTCCCCTCTTTTTCTCTCATTCATCGTAATTCAAGCTACGTTTTGAGTGTGCATTTCTCTAACTACTGGGGTAAGAAACTGTGGGTGCTAAAAGCTAATTGGTACTATTCTTATCAGTGTTATGAAAACACAAGCCAGCATTTCTCAAATATTTTCACACAGACAGCAGGATACTTTCTAAGAGCTATTTTAACGATATAAAACTAAACAAATTACATAGATTGTTGCATATTTTTTGATAAGCTGTAATACGTTTAAATTTTTTTCTTAATTACCAAGTGTACATAGACATGACAAACACATAAGGTCATGAATATTTACCGGAAAGTTTTGAAAAAGTTCTGGAGTTTTAGTAGTAAAAATGTGTATGAACCCTGTGTAGTGTTGTGTGTCTGATTGTTTTTATTTTTTCAGGTGAATGCTTCGTTCTGGAAGACTTTGAGTTTCAAAGGCAAGTCATCTGTGCCGTGAATACTGTGCTGTATGAGCAGTTACAGTACAAGGGCAATGAGCGAGACTACTACAATCCACTCAACTCATACATACATCAGGTACACCACTCATATCAATATCATATTGCAAAATACTCTATTTAGGTGGCTGTAGATCAGGGGTGCTCAAACTGTTTTTTTTTTTACAAAGGGCCAAAGTCCAAGCTGGATTGAGAGCTGTGGGCTGGAAGTATATATACTGTATTACATTAAAGTTGCCATTGGGCAATTTCATAATTTATTTCATAATATTTATGAATAAATAGAAAAAAATTACAAAATTACAAGCCTTTGCCTTGATTTGCATGTTGATGCTTTCTATTGGTTAAGTGACAGTATGTAGCTACATTTTTTAAAAGTCTGATTCATCTACAACATTTAATTGAAACATTTAATTTCAGCTTGCTTTTTTGTAGCTTAACAATAAAACAAACAAACAAACAAACAAACAAAAGGTTACATTAAAATAGAAATGAGAATCTCTGTAGGCATTCAACCTTTCCCAATCATTTCTCCTCTGGCTGGCCAAGTCAAAGAACACAAAGGGCCGACTTTGGCCCACGGGCTCTAGTTTGGGCATCTCTGATGTAGATATTAACCAGTGTTCATGCAAAACCAGTTTCGGCGCGCTACTGTACAGGTAGCAGGTAAATGACTGTGTATCTGTGTATATGTAAATTTATGTCATTTTCAGTAACACTTTACAATAAGGTTGTATTAGTTAATGTGAATGTATTTACTAACATGAACAAATAATGAACAATACATTCATTAAAGTGTTACAGTAGTTAATGAAACTATAGTTGTAACTCGCGGCGCATTACCTAATTTTATCAAGCATGAATTTGGATTTTAATAATGCATTAGTAAATGTTGAACTAATTAACAAATGCCATACAAGTATTAGTTCATGTTAGTAAATAAATGAACGAAACCTTATTGTAAAGTGACCCTTCTTTTCTTACTGTACATGTATGCCCATGCGTTGCAATGTTTATAATATTACAGTAATCTATTTAAAGTAAATGCTGTACTGTTTATCAGGTAAGGAATGTTTGGTGTAAATATCACATTTACACAAAAATATGAAGCAGGACAAAAAATGTTTTTGAGACTGGTAATGATGAATTTCATTAAAGGGATAGTTCAGCTCTAAAAAAAAAAAAATGTACTCACCATATACTCGAAATTCACTTGTTCCAAATCTGTCTAATTCCTTTTTCCTGTCCAAATTTCCGTAGTCAAAATTTACATGGGTGTATGCAAATACACTGTTGTAACTATTACTGGTGCTCAGTTTATTTACACACACTATACATACACAGAGAGACAATACATACATACACACATGCGCCATACATAAACAATTAAAGTCAGAATTATTAGCCCCCCTTTGATTTTTTTGATTTTCCTTTTTTTAAATATTTCCCAAATGATGTTTAACAGAGCAAGGAAATTGTCACAGCATGTCTGGTAATATTTTTTTCTTCTGAAGAAAGTCTTGTTTGTTTTATTTTGGCTAGAATAAAAGCAGTTTTAATTTTTTAAAAAACATTTTAAGGTCAAAATTATTCGCCCCTATACAATAACTTGCCTAATTACCCTAACCTGCCTAGTTAACCTAATTTTGCCTTTGAATGTCACTTTAAGCTGTATAGAAGTGTCTTGAAAAATATTTGGTAAAGTATTATTTACTGTCACCATGACAAAGAGAAAATAAATCAGTTATTAGAAATGAGTTTTTAAAACTATTATGTTTAGAAATGTGTTGAATTTTTTTTTAAATATATTAAGGTTTTCCGCATAAATCCGCAGATTTTTAACACAATTCTGTGCAAATAAAGCAAGAAATTTCCTCAGATTCCATCTGGCCCTACCCATCTCCCACCATGCAAATACATACACACACAAACGCACACCTTTATTTATTCTAATTCTTTCTTCCTTTGTCAATATATCATAGTGTATATTGTTTTGTAGTCAATTTACATTATGTAAAAAAAAAATAAAAATGTATTTGAGCCCTCTCATGGTAGGAACGTACAATGCATATAGCTATATGGCTGCAGGCGCCACTGTACATATGCACACATAAACACACACTATACATGCACACAGTATTTGAATACACACATTTAAATTGCATAGTAATTAGTCAATCTATTCCTTAATTAGTAATTTACTGTACTGAAGTGAATGAAAAGTTACCTTATAGTCAACAACAACAAAAAAATATTTCAACAAAGATAGCCAATTATAACATACACACACAAACTTGATGGGAACTAAATATTTTCCAAATAATAGTTTACACCCATTTATAATATTAATCTTTCACAATATACATTTGTTTCTATACCAAAAAATGTAATACATTGATGCATTTTACATTTTAGGGTTAAGAGTCCTCCCATGAAGATTGTTCAGTTTTAAGAGGTTGTGAGATAAAGATTTGTATGTATATTTCTCACTTTGTGCCCCCTTGTGGTCAGGTGCTGCTCCGCAGGACAGGCATTCCCATCAGCCTCTCAGTGCTCTACATGACTCTGGCCAGGAAATTAGGAGTCCCTCTGGAGCCCGTCAACTTCCCCAACCATTTCCTGCTGCGCTGGTGCCAAAATCAGAGGAGGTGGGCATTAAAACCTGGCAGATAAACATTAGTATAGTATATTAATATGGTATAGTTTACATAAAAAAGAAAGTTCTCTCATTATCTGCTCTCTTTCAAAAGTGTCTTTCTATTGCTTTTTGTTTATCATTTAACTTTTTTTTTATTTTACAAACATATCAAACAACCCTTATAGAAATAATAATAGAAAAAAAAAAATATAAATACAAATAATAGTAAGAAGAAAATAATAAATAAATGTCTTTAAATGTCACTTTAAGCTTTATAGAAGTGTCTTGAAAAATATGTATTCAAATATTATTTACTGTAATCATGGCAAAGATAAAATAAATCATTTATTAGAGCGGAGTTACTAAAACTATTATGTTCAGAAATGTGTTGGAAAAATCTTCTCTCCGTTAAACAGAAATTGGGGAAAAAATTAAAAGGGGGGCTATTAATTCAGGGGGGGCTAATAATTTTGACTTCAACTGTATGTACTTACAAGGTATTTGCCCAAAGCTTGAACTTCTGACAAAAAGCTATAGATCTCTTGAAAGATTTGTTTTGTTTGGATGAATGTAGAGACCCTCTTGATTATGCTTTATATATTTGTGAACAAAAAAATAATTTGTAGTAACATTAACATTGCCTTTATTTTGGAGGGTTTGCCTCTATTTTGCTTCCTGGAATAAGTAGTAGGAAGTTGAAGGCCTCATGTGACATAAAAGAAATCAATTCCCTTTTTTCTTCCTTAAAATCTTTTGTATGGTTGTTTGCTTGCATGTCATTAAGAAATTAAACATGGATAACATGTAGACAGTTACTTGAAAATGGCAACTATAAACTGCGGCAACTATAGTTGCCAGTGGGCTGATTGGTTTAACTCAAGTTGCATTAACTAATGTTAACAAGCACGACTTTGGGTTTTAATAACGCATTAGTTATGATTAATAAATGCTGTACAAGATCATTCAGACTTTGTTAATATTAGTAAATACATTATCTGTAAATGTTACTTAAATTTGCATACATTGACTTAAATTTGCTTGAAATCTTACATAATCGCAGACCTTAAAATAAATCTTTTCATTCTATTAAACTTACTAGACCTGAACTGTGTTTTCTGGTTAATTACAACATGTGACTATTCGACCATTGCGATATCAGCAATGCTGAAACAATATATTGTGCAGCCCAACTCTAAACAGTGTCGGAAACCGGGAGATATTGATTTCAAAGGTGTTTCCTTTTCTTCAATGGATGCCATTGATGATCAGTTTTCCTCAGTATATCATCTTTCAACAGGAATAAAAAGAAACTAAAAGCTTTAGATCAAGTAAATGAACAGTAAATGTTCAATTCAGGGTGATCTCCTCTTTTATTTATTTATTTTTATTGCTTAACCCATCTTCATCCAAATCCGCAGTATAAAGTGAACTGCTGAGATGTTTTGCAGGTGTGGTGACATCTACGACTATATATACATTGATGCGTTTGGGAATGGGAAGCAGCTGGCTGCTAAAGAGTGTGAGATTCTGATCAAACACCAGGCGACAGCAGATTACTACAGCGCTATAAGTACCAGCGAGCTTCTGCTGCGGATGGTGGGAAATCTGCTGAATATCGGCATGAGAGGGTGAGACAGACTCACACTTTCATTTTACTGTAATTGTTGTAGTTTTTGGGGTTGTTTTTGGATGTTGCAAGTGTTTTTTATCTTATTACATAAATAAATAAATAATAACAGTAGCAACTATAACAAAAATAACTAATTTATCATTGGTTCAAAATTAACTTATTGTTTAAAATATTGTTTACTATAAAGATTTTTTTAAAACTTACAATGTAGAAAAAATAGCTGTAACAAATTAATATTTAGTTCAAAGTATAATTTAACTTTGGTTCAAACTTTAAACATTTAATCTAAATCCAAAATATTTATTGGGGTCAAGACAAAAAATACATTTACACAAAGTAAAAATATTGTTTACTATAAATATTTTATTCTAAATTACAAATGTAGATTTTTATTATGAAAAAAAAAAAAATTTTTACCCTTGGATCGAAGTATATATATTTTTTACCAACGTAAAAAGCAATAAAAGTAATTTGCCCATAAAAATTACTAAGCTAAATTCATACATTTTGACTTGGTTGAAACTGAAAATGTTCCTTTAATATGTATCAAAATGTTTATATTTATTTATATTAAAGGACGAAAAAAATAAATTCACTTAAATGTAAAATATTGTTTTTATAGAGTGAACATGAATTAATTAAATTACTTTGCTTTAACTTCAAAAACCTAAATCCAAGTAAAGTTGTACTTTGGTCTACACTATAATAAATACATATAACGATAAGCTATGAACTTGTTAGTTATTTTAATTTCAATAATGAGGTAAACGTTCTGTTTTCAGCATGGATACAAATGTCAAGCAAGATAATAATCATTAGAAATACAAAAAAACTGAAAAGCACAGAAGCAGACACTTTTTCATGTGGTCACATGGCATGGAAACTGCATCAAATGGTTTAAAGGCCTGTCATATATGCAAACAAAGAAGGCCAGGCTTTTTTGTTTTCGGCATGTTGTGGAGACACTGGCTGTTTCTCAATATGCGTTCTTCAGAGGTCTTGTGTCCTCGTGTTCTCGTGCAACGGCATCATCAGCTGCCTAAGTTCAGTTCCAATACTCAAGACCGCAAGTACGGAGGATGCGTGAAACTTCCCGGATGTGTTCTTGATATCGAGGACGCACTGATGCAGACTTGAGCAGCGAACTCACTCTGGAAGTCCCAGAAGTCATTGCGACTGGAGGTGGGAAGCGCTGCATTTTATTTAGATTTATTATTAAAGTTCAGAGATATCACTTGTTTACCTCAGGAGTTTCCCTAAATGAAACGGTGAAAATAAACATTAACATGGATATCTTAATAAAGTAATAAACACATTAAGGGTTGTTTGTTTGCTGAAATTCGTATTAAAATCTGTTTTATTTATATTGTGTAGAGTATATTTATAATGTTTTTATGCAAAGTATATATTTTGAAGAGGAAGAATGTTTAAATAATTTACCATTTAAAACATTCTTGGAATTGAGAAACAGCCACTGTGTGTTTCCATGCCATTTTCGTAAGGGGCATTTGACCAATTAAAATACAATGGGTCAGCTGACCAATCAAAGCACTCAGGGCTTTTTCAGAAGGCAGGGCTTTGTAAAAATCAAATCAAATCAAAATAGAGGTGCTGCAATATTGTACAATAAGTGAAATATAATATATTTCTTTTTTACCTTTAAGGCATGTTAACTTCTAGTTCACCAAATAACCAACACAATGAGTTATTATAACATCCTTACATTGCCTCTTATTGGTGCTCATCAGTAAAACTGTCTGGGAGTTCTGCAGATTGTGTTTTATTTAAATGAAACCGCTTGTCTTGGCTGTCAGCTCAACTTGTGCAGTTGTCAACGCCATGTTTGTTACAAAATGTGCTCGCTTTTTTGTGTTTTGTCTAGGGAAGGGAATGAGAAATCATATCAACTCCTGCGGGACTCTCTGGATCTCTACCTCAGTATTAACCCTGATAACGTGCAGTATCTTCTGCTACAGGCCCGTCTCTACTTCCACCTGGGCATCTGGCCAGAGAAAGTGAGTGTCAGAAATGGCCCACCATTCCCTAAAGACATCCTGTTTGCTTGATACAGGCTATGTGTAGGGCTGTGTGATATTTATTATCTGTGATATGCAAAGAAAGATGTTTTTTTTGGCATGCTTTAAAGGCAGTGGGTGTTCCTGTATCATTTTCTAAGGTGAGCCGAAGGTGTTTGACCAATCAGAATCCACTGGGTAGGCTTGACCAATCAAAGCCCTCTGTGCTTTTTCAGAAGGAGGGTCTTTGTGAAAAACAGAAGTTAATTATTGGAGCATTTATACTAACTGCAAACTATAAATTATTTATTTTGTATTAGCAAATAGTTAGTTCATCATATGCTAAGGATTAACTGTACATTAATGGACATTTTATAACTAAAGCTACACATAAGTGCAAGTATATTGTGCTTAATGATTGTATTTCCATACTTTGTTAATTACTAATTTTTCATTTCTAAATTAACTATTGCATTAGTTACAAACTAGTACCTTTTCCTCCTCATTTTAACAAAATGTACCAAGTTTTACCACGATTAAAGCATATCCAAAACAAATAATCTCCCAAATAAAAGGATATCTGTGGTTATTATTACATATGTTTTCAATTTTAAAGGGCCATGAAACCCCCGTTTCAGCAGAGCATTTTCACACCTCTACTTTTGAAAAATTTGCATAAAAATGGGAGTTTCGATTGGGCACGCGCTGATTTTCACAGAGGCAAAACAAACAAACAGACGAGGGCAGAAATACAGTGACTATGTTTAAATGGACATCAGTAATCAAATTCATTCATTCATTCATATTCTTGTCTGCTTAGTCCCTTTATTATTCCGGTATGGCCACAGCGGAATGAACCGCCAACTTATCCAGCAAGTTTTTACGCAGCGGATGCCCTTCCAGCCGCAACCCATCTCTGGGAAACAGTAATCAAATTATTGGACAAATTATTAAATAGTGGACTTTAACTGCAGTTTACCTCTATCATTAAGGAATTTCCTGCATGCCCCTCGAAACAAACAGGATATTTGATTCGAGGAACTGCTGAAAGCGTGTATTTTTAATGCAATGTTTGGTACTGCATGGCAAATGAGATAAAAAACCCTCCGCATTTTTCTATAATGCACTTGGCAGGTAGCGTCAGAAAGCCGTGTTTGTTATTCCGGTCACAAAATGCGTCGAAAATCCTACACGACGGTAGTTTAGTTTGATTAGTTTGATTGCGGTGTTTACATGTTTACACTCAGAGAGCAGCATTTACAGCGGATCTTTCAGCCCGTAATATTGTAGTGATATTAACGTACTGTAAACTTTATTAACTTAGGAATCATTTGACTAAGTATCGTCAGCAGTACTCTTTCAGTGTTTAAAGACGGACCTAACTAACTTCACCATCTGAATAAATAAACAGACACTGATCGCACACACTTACCAAATTTGTAGAGACAGGACAATCAACACCAGCTGGAGCCGTGTCTTTATTAAAAGGAGACGAGTGGCAAATTGAGATTCCACCATTTCCAGATGAGTAAAGCTCTCGGTTAAAAAATGTTCCTTCGACACGTATTTTTGTTAAGTGTTGCGTGCACTGTAATCCACACTCGAGTCCAGCTGTGCTCTCATAGTGAGAAAATGAAAACAAAACCTTCACTGCAGCAAATTATAAAAGCAACACTGACGACCCGTATCTCCAAACAAACCTTCTTCTTCCGCTTGTTTTGGCAACACAACGTGGCGTCTCTCTGCCGTCTGAACACTGTACATGTACAAACAGTCTTCAAAGTCGTCATGAATATTAATGAAGTTGCATCGCATACACAATAGAGCGCGCTGATTGGTTTAAACCAAGTCTTCCTTATGAATGAATGCAGCACACTCATGCAGACGTCATGAAGTACTCCCAGGTACAGACAGCCAGTTTCCACGCTGGAAAACACACAACAATCTAGCAGCGTGGGACACATATGTGACCGTCAACAGCTCAAAAATGTGTTTTGGTGTTTCGTGACCCTTTAAACAAATAAGCAGGAAGAGAATCACTGTCAGAGGCAGAGAGAATTTTAAAAAGTGCATGGCTTTACCAATCATCAATGCATGGCTTCAGAACAAGACTGATTTTCAGCTGCTATGAAAGAAATCAATACATTTCTTGAATTCAAATAGCTCCTACTTGAGGTGTAAAAAAGCAAGATATCTCTTTGTGTTTCAAAGAAGGGGAATTGCTTTTTGAAATACCCTCAGAAAGAGGGCCTAGAATGGTTCCAAAAATGCAAAATGTCTATGTTGCATACACTACACTAACGGTAATGTGGTAGTGTCAGTCATAATTCCTAATTGTCTTCGGTATTTTCTTTGAAATTGTAATCATTTTAAGTATCTTATTATGGTTCCATTTCACACATACCACACTCTGATGTCCACTGTATTGGACACATGATATCTTTAAAATAATTATTTTTTTCTGCAATTTGGGAAATTAAGAATAAAATCAATTGGAAAATATTTATTTTCCTGGTAGTCAAGAGGATATTTGAAATATAATGTATTTTTTATGCATATAACTACACTCAAAAAAATTATGTTTGCTGTTTGTTCAAACTGCTTATTTAAAATGAGCTAAAACACGATTCTTGAGTTTTTTGTGACAATTTAATAGTTTTATGTTCAGTTCACTTAAATTTGTGCAAAGTTATATAATATTCATTTTGTATATAAAAAAAATTTATAACGTTTTTTTTAACAGTTAATAACAATAAAACGCACCGCTTAAAGCTATGGCTATTTATTTATTATTATTACACCAGTTTTTAAATTCAGTTTGAATACTTTCCTATAACCATAGACCAAGGGACTATAAATATAAAGGCAGTGACTGCTGTATATACACTCAATATTAAAGAAGGTCATTGCTATTTTGAATGTAGATACTATAATTGGCACTAAATATCACTCTGGTGTCACTAAGTGCCAAGTAATAGATGTTTTTCACAAAGAGTGCTAGACAAAAGTAATATGCTATAATTACCAAGGGACTATTATATATGCAGCACCGCAATATGTCAACAAATCTGTCTCGATGTACAAAAGAGGCTCCATTTTCACTTTGACATTATTTATAGATGCTTTTACATTCATTCATTAACTTTCCTTCTGGTTAATCCCTTTAATTATCAGAGGTCGCCACAGCGGAATGAACTGCCAACTTATACAGCATATGTTTTTCATAGGGGATGCCCTTCCAATTGCAACCCAGTACTAGGAAACATTCATACTCATTCACACACGTACACTATGGCCAACTTAGTTCATTCAATTCACCTATAGCGCATGTCTTTAGACTGTGGGGGAAACAAGAGCACCCGGAGGAAACCCACTCGAAATCAGGGAGAACATGCAAACTCTACAAAGAAATGCCAACTGACCCTGACCCAGCTGGGACTCGAATTCTTTGATGCTTTTACATCTATTTATTATTATGACTAATATTTTAGTACTATATTTAAGTACAACTTTATATAGTAAAACGTGTTTTATTTTTAAATGTCATATTTAAACTGGGACTATTTTGCAGACTTTGACGAATAGAAAGTCACAAAAGAACACTTTATTATTAGATTTGACTTTTTATATCTTGCAAGTTTTTGTCACACTTGCTAAATAAATGCATTTGTATGTTTTCAAAAAAAAAAAAAAAAAATCAGAGCCAAAGTTTTAAAGATAAAAAATATTTTATTGTAAAAAAATATTACAGTTGAGGGCAAATTATTATTTATTATTTGAAGGCAAATATTTATTCTTTCAAATATTTCTCAAGTGAAATTTTGTGAAATTTTCACAGTATTTCCTGTAATATTTTTTTTCTTCTGGAGAAAGTATTATTTGTTTTATTTTGGCTAGAATAAAAGTGTAAAAACATGCAATACTGGCAACGGAGTTGGGGATCCCAATGTAGCATCTTTATTTACAAGAGTAGTCAGTCAGGCATTGGTCAAACACAGGATCAAATGGGTACATACAAGTAATCCAAATGATGAAGTCAAGTAACTGGCGAATGGTCAGTACAGGCGGCAAAGAATCAATGACGAGAAAATATAAAAGCAATAAATGCTATCATATAAACATTTACAATGTTTTTCTCAAACAAATGTCATTCGTTCGAGCATATTTGACACGGAATAGTGCTGCAAATTGAAATAACAAAAAATAAATAACGGCTGTTAAATTACAGAAATTTACCATAAATTTTTTGTAATTTAATATCCTTTATTTTACGGTATATTTCTGTAATTTAAGTGCTGTTATTTTACGTTTTTTTTACGGCACCCCAGCTGCTGGAAATAAACCTTAAAATTGCGGATTTTTCTTTACAATGTGCTGTATATTTAAATAACTTTTTTTTTTTTACCTTTTTTTATTCATTTAGCCTAGTTACAAGCATAATAAACCTCTTTTCACAACCATTTTCTTTTAAATCATAAATATTTGTTCAGGTTCCCAATCGTTTGACTTGAGGTGTATAAATGGCATGGCAATTAAACAGAATGTATGGCCTAATTTGTGGAAATGCTCTAACATTTGTTTAATAGTTTTAATGAAACGTCCACAAATCAAGTTTTACTATAAAAGTTCAGCTCGTTAAAAGTAAGCGTTAGGTTTGATATTCTCTGTGTAAGAATGTCTGGATTATTGTCAGCTGTTGCAGGAGTTGATGGGTGCAAAGAGTTCTGGGAGTTGTAGTTCTGCAGGAATACCGAGATCTCCAGCGTTGATAACACTACTGGCGACTACTGGTAGTTGTAATATTTAAAAAAACATTTTAAGGTCAAAACTATTAACCCCTAAAGATTTTTTTTTTTTTGTCTACAGAACATTTGCAATCAAGCTACAAAACACAAACTGTACATCCTGTTTGGCTCCATAAAAGTCTGTCTGTGTATGCTAATGAAAGTAAAGTACAGCCACTGTGTTTCTAATAAACTGTCCTGTTTGATATGTGTCTGTCTGAGGTGTTGGATATTCTCCAGCACATCCAGGCTCTGGACCCGTCTCAGCATGGAGCGGTGGGGTATCTGGTGCAGCACACGCTCGAGCACATCCAGCATAAGCGACATCCAGTGGAGCCGGAGGTGAAAAGACGCAGCGCTCCTGAACACAGAGACGTTCAGTTCTCCACAGGCCTCATCATGAAGCATAAGAGGTGCTTCTTTTTATAAACCCCGTGCAACAAATCAAACTCTGAAATTTGAGAAATGCAAGAGGAACTTGAACTACCATCTCAAAAGTTCAAATGTTCTCTTTTCCGAGTTTGGGCACCCCTGCTGTACACCGTAAAACCCAACAGTCAACTTTATCAAATGAAACGAGTGTAGTTAACTCAACATTTACTGATGGTTAATTCTACTCATTTGAAAAGAGTTTTAAGCTCAGTGTTTAAGGTAATGAGTTAATTAAATAGCTCATTACTTCAACTTAAATGGAGCACGTCCACAGTACTTATATAGATTAGTTTAAAGAGCCCATATTATACATGAAATAGGGTCATATCTTGGTTGTAAGGGTCTCCAACAACAGTCTAATATGCATGCAATAACACTTTCATGGTCTTATAATCTGCATTTATTTTTACCTAATTATCCCAGTGACTCCTGTATGAATCGTCCAGTGATTCATTTGTTCTCAAACCCCTCCTTAGCGCGAAGCTAATCTGCACTGATTGGACCAATGACAGCCTGTTGCGATTGGTCGACTGCCTTCAGTCAGAGTGAAATGCCAAACAGCTAATCCGCAATATAAAAGTAATCACAGTTCATACACGCTCGATAGTGTAGGCGTGGATTTTAGCTGCCAGTGGGTCAATGTAAATACAGACGATGGACTTGAAAATACAGACGACTGTTTTATTGAGCAAAAATTCCAAAAACTGTCGAGGAGATCAAATAGCTTGTCTCACTCTGCTCTTTTCACAGACACAGACACAGACACACACACACACACACACACATTGCCCTCGTCCTTGAGCGCGCGCGCGCACACACACACACACACACAAACACACACACACCTCCGGACGACAACGTGCACGCACACACACACACAAACACACACACATACCTCCGGACGACAGCGCACGCGCACACACACACACTACTCCTCCACGGAGCTCCGTAAACAAAGCAGCACGCGTCGCGTTTTTAACGTGACTTTGCACGCGGTAAGAGAATATAGCGAGTTAACCTGATACAGTACACGCGGTTAAAATATACGAATGTGTAGTGACAAATAAAGGCTTGATTGATTACAAGTAACAAATCACAACTAAATACATTTGCAAGCTAGAGTAAACGAGGCAACAACTTTAATCGCACGTACTTACACTTGAGAAATGGAGGACGAAACTAATCCTGACGTCCATCAGTAAGTTACTCTTTACTGATCCTTCCTTTAACAAACGCTGATGAAGTATTCTTTGTAGCATGTAGTTTCCAACTGCTTGGTTATAATGCTGAGGTTTCATCTTTGGGTAGACCCTCGATAATATCCATCTGCAGTGTGACTTCAATCGACCGGCATGTTTGTGTGCGTGTGTTTGTGGGTGTGTGTGTGTGTGTGTCTGGGTTTCTGCGTCAGAGGGCGGGGCCTCAGGTTTGAAATCTCCCGGGTTTGCGCGTGCATGTGAATAACTTGGTTTCGTTCGTACGTCATGGCGAAACACCTAATGACTCGGTATCAAGGCGACTCGTTTGAAGCACTATGAGTCGACTCTTTTATAGATGAATCAACCGTTTTAAACACTGTACTCTTACAGATTTAAGCCTTAGCTGGATACTTCACTTCACTTAGAGCTGTGTTGCACACTACATGGAGGGGAATTTTCAAAAACCCATAATATGGGCTCTTTAACTTAAATGGTTTGTAGCAGTCGGTTTCCTCAAACGGTTTGAGTTGCCTTAACTTATTGAGTTTTACAGTACTCAGTTGGTTTGAGTTCTCTTCATTTATTGGGTTTTGCTGTGCTCAAATTGATTCATTTACTCAAATAGATTAAGTTCATAGTACTCATTAGCATTTTTTTTTTAACTTAAATGCTTTGTTGCCATCGGTTTCCTCAAACGGTTTGAGTTACTGGTAACACTTTACAATAAGGTTCATTATTTAATGCATTTACTAACATGAACTAATCATGAACAACACGTGTACAGCATATATTAATCATAAATGAACATTTACTAATGCATTATTAACATCCAAGTCAATGCTTGTTAACATTAGTTAATGCACCATGAGTTACCATGAACTAACAATGAACAACTGTATTTTCATTAACTAACGTTAACTAACATGAACAAATACAGTAGTAAATGTATTGTTCATTGTTTGTTGCTGTTAGTAAATGCATTAATTAACATTAACTAATAAACCTTATTGTAAAGTGTGACCAAGTTACCTGAACTTTTTGGGTTTTACAGTGTAGATAAACCATGGACGTTGCAGAACATTGTGAATCTGTGTGGTTCCTCTCATACTGTAGGTCAGGCTACAACTGTGTTATCTATGGATGGGACCCTAAATGCACCATGAGTCAGGAGTGGATTAACACCATGAGGGTCCATCAACTGTCTAAAGGGGCTGATCAGCCGTTCTACAATGTCCTGGTACAGGACGGGACCTGCAGATATGCTGCACAAGGTGGGGCTTTTCACATTTGTGAGAAAAACAAGAAATATGTATATTTTTATTCATACTTCAGGGTGTCCGCAGGGTTTTAAAATGTCTAAAAGTTCAAAAACAAAATTTAGGTCCTTAAAAAGTCTTAAATTCACTCAAATCTTGTCTTAAATGATTTTAAATGGGTCTTAATTTTCCAGTGTCCATGTTAAAGTGACCCAATCAGGCTAATACCCTTACAGTCACCAACAATACAATACAATACAATATTCTGTCATTCATTTTCCTTGGGCTTAGTCTCTAATTCAGAGATCGCCACAGCGGAATGAACCACCAACTATTCTAGCATATGTTTTTCAAAGTGGATGCCCTTCCAGCTGCAAACCAGTCATACACTACGGCCAATTTAGGTCGTACTCACACTAAGCGCGGTTCACTTGGGCTTTGGCGCGGTTCGCTTGTGTGTAAGGGCCTACTCACACCATGCTATCCGAACCGTGCCCAGGCTCGTTTCCCGGATCGTTTGAGAAGTGTGAGTGCTCTGAATCGGGCTCAGGCATGGTTCACTTGGCTGGCCCTGGCCCGGTTGGAAGAGTTGTAGCTGAGAGCGGTTCACTTGGGCTTTGGCACGGTACGCTTGTGTGAGTGCAAAACGTGCCTGAGCTGGAAACTGAAAGCGAGACGTGACTTTTAAGGGACTGTTTCATATGGATTAATTAATCTTTCTTACTCTTGAATGAACGCAACCTGTCGTAGTTTATTAAAGACGCAAACCCCTCACTTCACGACAGCTGCACTTTCAGCAAACCTCCTCATTCCTGCAGCACGAGGGCTTTATGATTGTTTATGAGTGTCAAAAGTGGCTGATCTGTTCGGCGAAAAATTTGACTTAGTATCATTGTATCTCAAACAATATAACTAGAGAAATCTCCACTGTGCTGAGCGAGAGCACTTACTGAACAGCGCATCATCGATGACGTAAGCATGCCCAGGCCTGAATGTAATGTGAGAGCAGGCTGTCTGGGGAGACAGAAGTAGGGGCAAGCGTGCTTTGGCCATCTTCCAGGCAATTGTACATAGTGCGAGTACGCCCTTAGTTTGTTGAATTCACCTATAGCGAATGTCTTTGGATTGTGAGGAAACCGCAGCACCCGAGGAAACCCACACCAACACGTGGAGAACATGCAAACTCCACACGGAAATGCCAACTTACCCAGCCAGGGACTCGAAACAGTGACCTTCTTGCTGTGAGATGACAGTGCTAACCACTGAGCCACTGTGTCGCCTTTAAAGGGACAGTTCACCCCTAAATGAAAATGTATTCACAAGAGGAGTGAATCTAGAATAATACATAACAAATCAATGACAAGCATAGATTAATAAAGTATAGTAAAGACAAAAGTGAATTGTATTTTTTAGGTATTCATTATTCAGGTACAGATATTAAATAATCTTCATCGCATAGTCTTCATTGTATATTATTTCATCTTTATTAAAGTTACAACAAATTTCGTGACCGGATGTTGTAAAATTTGAAATATTGAAATGTTCACACAGTCACAGGCCTTAAAGGGACAGTTCACTCAAAGATTAAAATATACTCACTATTTACTCACCCTTTACTTGTTTCAATACTATAAGAGTTATTAAAATATATTCTTTTTGTGTTCATTTAAATTAAAAAAAAAGAAAACTCATAAAACAAGTGAAGGGTGTAATGAAAATAATTACTTTTTGGGTGAACTATCTGTTTAAACACGCATGCAGATGATAAACTTTTATTCCATTATGATTAAACTCTTTATTAAACTATAATATCAAGATTGCATATCCTGTGATGTGACTACTGCGGATGCTTACATTGCGATCTTAATGCTGAAAGGATATATTGTGCAACCCTTAATTGTCTATACTTCTTTTCTGTCCTTGGCCAAAAACTCGCTCTCACATTGTTAGTGCTGTGTAAGCATTATCAAAATCAATATAAAAACAAATAAAATTAAATAAAATAGATTGTTGCGTGTTCTATAATATGCTGTAAAAAGTTTGAACATCACTGTTTTTCTTATTATTTACCATGTATATGTAGACATTACCTGAAACACAATGTTATGAAAATGTACTTGAAAGTTCTGGAAAAGTTCTGGAATGTGTATGTAAAAATGTGTATGAACACTGACAGTTCAAGTCAGAATTATTGGCCTTCCTGAATTATTAGCCCCCTGTATATTTTTTGTCCCCAATTTCTGTTTAACAGAAAGATTTTTTAAACACATTTGTAAACATATTAGTGTTAATAACTCATTTCTAATATTGGTGTTTCCCAGTACTGGGTTGCAGCTGTAAGGTCATCTACTGTATAAAACATATGGAATATTTGGCAGTTCATTCCACTGTGGACACACCTGTTGAATAAAGGGACTAAGTTGAAGGAAAATGGATGGATGAATGAATGTCTTTAAAAAATACAAAACCCCTGTATTTTTCTCTGTTGATTTGCAGAGAATCTGGAGCCTCACTCTGCGCCGCTGGAAATCGCCCACCCTGAAATCGGCCGCTACTTCAACGAGTTTTCTGAAACGCACTACATCTCAAATGAAGAGCTGCAAGCGCGATACCCAGAAGACATGTGTAAAACCAACAGGACAGTAGAGGAGCTTTACCACTCTCTCACTCCAAACTCAGGCCAGTCACCAGAGCCCACCGCCAACTTCCAGGACCACGATCTGTTAGATCCCTAGACCAGCACTTAAAAATTTTCAAACTACTTATCTAAAATGAGCAGAAACAACACAATTCTTTTTATCTGGGACAACTCAATTGTTTATCGTTCAATCCACTTACATTTGTAAAAACTAATAAGCTAACCTAATTCATTCATGTTGCCCCAACACAAGTCGATTGTGTGGAACCCGGCATTTTTACAGTGAGAGTAAGTGCAGAACATATCCACTTTTTTCATCAGAACATCTAATAGAAGACTCGGTTTCATAATTAAAGGAATTGATAAAGGGACAGTTCACCCAAAAATTAAAATCCATATTATTATATACTCAGCCTTCTCTATTGAACACAAATAAAGTTCCTTTGAGGAATGTTGAAAATCAGCAGCCATTGACTTCCTTAGTGTTGAATGTTAATGGATACTGGTTTTCAACAATCTTCAAAGTATCTTCTTTTGTGTTCATCAGAAAGAAAGAACTCAAACATGTTCACAGAAAGAAAAAACAAACTCATGAAACTGTGGAGGGCAAGTAATTTTTCATTTTTGGATGAACTGTCCCTTTAAAAGCAACACTTCTATGCTTTTTTGGATTTAGAGGGGATTTTAAAGCTCCCCTAGAGTTAAACAGTTGAGTTTTAAAATTTTTTAATCCATTCAGCTGATCTCAGGGTCTATCCGGAGCACTTTTAGCTTAGCTTAGCATAGCATAGATCATTGAATCAGATAAGGCCATTAGCATCTCGCTCAAAAATGTTCAAATAGTTTTTATGAATTCTTATTTAAAAGCCAGACTCTTCTGTAGTAACATTGTGTACTAATAATCAAGGAAATTTTGTTGCCATACCATGGCTGCAGCAGGCGCAATGATACTAAGCACCAATTTTCATTTTCTTTTGTTCTTAGTTCACGATTTAATTACAGAAGAGTCAATCTTTCAATAGGAAAATGATCAAAACTCTTTTTTTTTTTTTTTTTTTTTGAGCAAGATGCTAATGGTCTAATCAGATTCAATGATCTATGCTAAGCTAAGCTAAAAATGTTACCACCAGATCGCTGATGAGCTAACTTAATTCTTTCATGTTGCCCCAACACAAATCGATTTGTGCGGAACCCGGTATATTTTACATTGTGAAATAAAAGCAGAACATATCCACTTTCTTTCATCAGAACATCTAATAAGAGACCCGATTTCATAATTGAAGGCATTGATGAAGATCCATGTCATTATACTCAGCCTCCACTATTGAACACAAAAGAAGTTACTTAGAAAAAAAGAAAAAAAAACTATGGAAGTCAATGGCTGTTAATTTTCAACATTCTTCTATGTATGTTAATGGTTTCTTCCAACATTCTTCAAAGTATCTTCTTTTGTGTTCATGAGAAAGAAAAAAAAACTCAAACATGTTTGCAGAAAGAACAAAAAAAGCCTCATGAAAATGTTTTGAGGGCAAGTCATTTTTCAGTTCTAGATGAACCGTCTCTTTAAAGCAACACTTCAATCCTTTTTGCATTTAGACTCATTTTAAAGTTGAGTCTTACCATTTTTTAATCCATTCAGATGATCTCTGGGTCTATCGAGAGTTCCTTTAGCTTAGCTTAGCATAGATCATTAAATCAGATTAGACCATTAGCATCTCACTAACAATGACTAAAGAGTCTCTATAAGTTTCCTATTTAAAGCTTGACTCTTCTGTAGTTACATTGTATGCTGAGACTAATGGAAAATGAAACTGTTTTTTTCTAGGCTTATATATCTAGGAACAATATTCTCATTCTGGCGTAACAATCAAGAGATTTTGTTGCATACCATGGCTGCAGCAGGCGCAATGATATCACGCATCAGTTTTCATTTTTTGTTGGTCTTAGTACAAGATTTAATTACAGAAAAGTCAATCCTTCAATAGGAAAATGATCAACTTTTTTTTTTTTTTTTTTTTGAGCAAGATGCTAATGGTCTAATCCGATTCAATTATATATGCTAAGCTAAGCTAAAAATGTTCCAAACAAATCACTGATAGGCTGAATGGATTCAAAACTGGTAAAACTCAATTGTTTAACTCTAGCAGAGCTGTTTAATGAGCCTATTTCTAAACAAAGTGGAGTCTTTAGTCGTAGGTTTTCACAAATTTGTTAACTTCTGGTCCTAGATCAGTCTCCCAGGCAATTTTGACCCAGAGCTGCAAATGTAGTCTGAGCTGAAAGAAACTACGAGTGTTGTTTTCGAGTGGTGTACAAACGATGTTACAGTATTCGTACAAAATAAGTTACAGTATTCGTGCAGATACAAAACTTAGATGTATAGACTATATAAACTCGCACTACAGAGGGTCTGAATATTCAGTTAAATGTGTTGAAGATCATCGTCAGGCCGTCATTAATAACTGAACTAATGCACTAATATGTTAATAAACACACACTTCACGTGAGGAATAATGTCTGACACTGTCACCTTGTAATATTTTGTAATGTTTACTTCAGAATTATCAAAATGAAACCTGGAGAACAAGAGCTCGAGGAGTTCGTAGTGGTTGTAAATATAAAAGTATTGAGAATATAAGAGAATGAATCACAATAAAAGAAGAAGCCCCATGCTGTTGCTCCAGTTATTTAATTGCATGTATATTTACATAATGTATTACACTCTCTATATATTTATTTTTTAATTAATATTTAAATAATTTTAGCCCAGCATATTTACAATAGAGTGTTGGGCAAAAATTAAACTGCATCCAAAAATAAGTTTGTTTTTATGTAATACATATACTATGTATACACTCACTGGCCACTTTATTAGGCACACCTTACTAGTTCTGGGTTGGACCCTCATTTGACTTTAGAACTGCCTTAATCCTTCGTGGCATAGATTCAACAAGGTGCTGGAAATTTTCCTCAGAGATTTTGGTCATAAAGGGATGGACATGGTCAGCAACAATACTCAGGTAGGCTGTGGCGTTGACACAACGCTCAATTGGTACTAATGGACCCAAAGTGTGCAAAATATCCCTTACAACACCACCACCACCACCAGCCTGAACTGTTGATTCAAGGCAGGATGGATCCATGCTTTCATGTTGTTTACGTCAAATTTTGACCCTACCATCTGAATGTCGCAGCAGAAATCTAGACTCATCATATCAGATATTCTTTGTAAACCCTAGAGAGATAGTTGTGTGTGAAAATCCCGGTAGATCAGCAGTTTCTGAAATACTCAGACCAGCCCGTCTGGGATCAACAACTATGCCACATTCAAAGTCACTTAAATCACGTTTCTTCTCCAGATGCTTTGCAGCAGATCATCTTGACCATGTCTACATGCCTGAATGCATTGAGTTGCTGCCATGTGGCTGACTAGAAATTTGCGTTAATGAGCAGTTGGACATGTGTACCTAATGAAGTGGCCGGTGAGTGTATTTATGTATAAAAAAGCACACATGCATATATTTGACAAAATATATTGACCTAAATATTATTATTAAATAAAAAATTTGACTTAGATATACATTACATAGATATTTATTGTACATGTAATGTATAACTATGTAGTTTAGTATAGTTTGTTTGTATGTACGGGAATGTTTTATATAAAATTTTAACTTTTTTCCCTGAGATCACCAAACTAATTTAGGAAAGTTGTGAACTTCTTTGTTCAGATGGTGAGACTTTCTGGCTTAACTTTTTGTTTTTTCCCGGAGAACAGGATCGTCAGGTTTTGCTCATACTGAGATACAAGGTCAATATTTCAACATCCTGAAATCTGTCAAACGTTTTACTTTAATATTTATGCTGATTGTTTTTAAGTTAAATGGGTGCTATTATGCAAAAATCACTGTCATAAGGGGTTTAATCACAGTTGTTTTGCAACAGATTGTGTATATAACCAGCTTCTAATGCTAAACATTTATTAACTCTATTTTTTATAATCACACTTGATAAAAACAGTCTGCAGAAACGTGTCATCAGAGAGGGAAAGCCCTGCCCATTAACCACAATCTCTCCCTCATTAGCATGAAACTAGTCTTGTTTTTGAAGCTGCCACTATGCTGACACATTTGTATTTGCATTTGTACCTCCGCCCTCTTTTGAAAAAAGCACAATCTCATTTAATTTTAAAGCGACAGTGAAAAGGGGCAGTTTCAAAGAGTTATAAAATGTTTGTTAAGCATTTTAAGCTGAAATTTCTCATACTCACTCCTGGGACAACAGACTTTTACATCTTGATAAAAGGGGTATAATAGGTCCCCTTTTACTTAGAAGGGGGAAAAACATAAGCAATTTCAGAATAGTGTCCGACTACTGTTTAACATTATGCTTTAAATATTGATAGAGCACATGCAATTGCAATGTGTTAATGTAAACAAGTCAGGTGGTGACTTTGTTGTTTCCAAAGAGTGTGTTTGCATTAACTTTAATTCTCTTTCAAAGTCACACAACCTGAAATATTCATAATGCAAATATTAGCATCTGCAAAGCTGAACCTCAGTCCTTTCTCTGACTGCAGAAGGGGAATATCATAAAAACATTACGTGCATTGCAATTCATTCATGACAAGAGTAACATTTCAGTTAAATGTCTGTAAAATTATCCAATATTAAAGTCATGAATTTATTTGTAATTATTTATTATAAATGTATTTTAGTTTATATTTTTATTGCATGATTTTAACATATGAACTTATATATATATATATATATATATATATATATATATATATATATATATATATATATATATATATATATATATATATATATAGAGTAAAATGCCAGTTAAATGCTTTTCCGTAAGTAAAAACATTATACTAGTGCTACGTAAGCCTATATTAAAGTCAAAGTAATCTATAATTATTGATAATGTATTTTAATTGGTATTTTATTACATACTTTTAACTTTTGAATTTAATTTTATGACTAAATTATATATTTATGTATATTGTTTCTTTTTTTTCCTCATTTGTAAGTCGCTTATAATCATAAGTTACTTTAGTCAGGTACATCGACCCCGAATATCTGCTATGACAGGGTGTTTTCCTTTGTTGTATGATAACAATAGTAAAACCATTTGACTTTCTCAGAGGCGCGGGTGTGTCGCAGACGCTTGTTTGCATATTTAATGAGTGGGCGGAGCTTCACTGGTAAAGTCTGAGCGCACGTTGACAAAGTTTAGTTTCAGATCGTTTTCTTCTTCACACGGCGGTGTTTCTTCTCTCTTCCGGAATTTAACATGGGAGCTGCCCAGTCAGGAGGACAAGCTCAGAAGTACCAAGATCTGGCTGATAAAACAGGCTGTGAGTATCTGTGAAACTTACGACATACAGTACGTAGACAGATAGCATACGTTTATCTAGCTGTGTTTACATTGTTTTGTATATAAATGACGGTTTCTTGGTACGTCTTTTTTTCCACAAAACTAAATTGTTAGTAGGACAAAGTTTGGTACACTCGGAAATACAAAACTAGTAACTGAGGCGGTACAGGTACACGTTAATTAATCAAATTCAAGTTACAAATGTGGACCTGGTAGGTTCAAAAGTGTACTACTGCTGCCCCTGTGACATGTTTTACAACTTTTGTTCAGAGTGTCTACATTGTACTACTAAAATGTCATTACGTGTAAAAATTGTTTACTATTTTTAAATCTCAAAAGGAGAATGACATTAAAATACATTTAAGGATGAGAGTGTCATTAATGTATTTAAATGTATCAGGGATATACATTTAAAGATGAGAGTGCAGCACCAAAAATTCCTGCATTTGTTGTCATTTTAAGTATTTGTACTGCCATTATCCTCCCTATTGTTAGCAAGACTTTATCATTTAGGCGAAAAAATTTAAGTATTATTCTGTACATCAGAATGATAATGCTTCTTCTCGTTTTTGACATACCTGTAAATCTGTTACACTGAATTAAATGGGACATTATTTTTGCACATGTATTTGAGACATTGGACCCCTTTACTTTTTACATACACCTTTATTAACAGTAATAAATAAAATATTTTAACAAGTCATATACAGTACATGACATTTTATTACTTGTTAAAGTAGATTTTTGTATTCGAATGCCAAACGAAACTAATTTTTTTCAATATGAACGTAAATGAACTGCTCACTAAGCAATGTGTAATGTTTGTTAGTTCTAAGTAAATGTGTGTGTGTGTACATATTATACTACTAAAATGTCATTGTGTAAAAATTGTTTACTATTTTATAAATCTTGTGAGGCATATACAAAAGAAGAATGACATTGAAATACATTTAAAGATGAGAGTGCAGCACCAAAATTCCTGCATATATTGTCACTAAGTATTTGAACTTTGCCATTATCCTCGCTATTGTTAGCAAGACTTTATCATTTAGGGGAAAATATTTAAGTATTAATCTTTAAAGGAGAATAAATATGCTTTTGTCTCTCTTTTTTTACATAAATCTGTTATGCTGAATCAATGACAGTTATTTAAAACATTGGACCCTTTACTTTTTATATACAGGTTTATTTATTAACAGAAATAAACAATATTTTTCAGAATCACATACAGTACATGACATTTTAGTAATTGTTTGAAGTAGATTTTTGTGCTCGAATGCCAAACAAAACTGATTTTATTTCAATGTGAATGTACATGAACTGCTCACTCATTAAGCAATATGTAATGTTTGTTCACTCGAATTAAATGCGTGTGTGTACATTACTACTAAAATGTGATCAAGTGTAAAAAATTTAACTATATATATACACCTTGTCAGGCATATACATTTAAAGATGAGAGTGCAGCACCAAAAATTCCTGCATTTGTTGTCATTTTAAGTGTTTGTATTTTAGCAAGTATTGTTAGCAAGACTTTTCAAAATAATTTAGGCTTCAATATAAAAAGTATTCATCTTTAAATCCGAATAAATGTGCCTTTATTTCTTCTCTTTTTTAGATATAAATATGTTACGCTAAATGAGAATGGGACATTATTTTTGCAGAGAAGTTATTTGAAACATTAGACCCTTTACTTTTATATGCACATTCATTTTATCAACAGTAATAAATAAAATATTTATTTGAATTTTTTTTTATTTATTTATTGAATGGGATTGCTCCTTGAGATAATTCATCTCATTTTCGAGGGGGTCCCTAAGACATTCATAAATCAGTGTACAACACGTCATAACAAACATACAACTAACAAAACAAACAACCAACCAAGCAGCACAATCCCCACAATCCAAAGCCTATAAAAGCAAAAACACAATCAAAAGCACAAACAATTTGATATACAAATGAACAATAAACATCCAAATTGGAACCAATATCAATAACATTCTCAAGTTGTTTCCAAAAAAGAAAATAAATTAGCCCTGAAAAGACTAAATGACTTAATTGATCTAAATAAGGAGGGCAGATTGTTCCAGTTGTTCCACTTTCTGTTGCAATTCTGGGGAAAAAAATCATTCTGTTGCATATGATGAAGCAAATATGATGAGGTAAATGGAACAAAAAAATTATTTAAAAAAAGAGAGGAAACTAAAATAAACACATTTAAAAAGAAACAAATACCAATGATACTGTCTGCGGAACTCGGGTTGAAGCAAACCAAGAGTTTCATATAATATGCAATGATGGGTTCTATAGGGACATCTTAAAACAAACCTACATAGAGTATTTAAGACAGTATTTAAAGGTTTTAAATTAATATCAGAGGTATTGTGTGGCGTGATGGCGGCGCACATTGACGCAGCGGCTCAGAGCTTTCCTTCTCAGTGCTTTATTTGTTTGTTTTTATATGTGTCGGTCAGGCGAAAATATTTTATAGTCGATACTCCTTTTAGAATTAATTATTGTTGCCTTTTTATCTCTTGTTATTATTGTAGTTATTTTAGATAAATAGGACTGCACTGAAGGGAAGGGCAAACGTAAATTTTGTTGTATTTAGTACAATGACAATAAAGATTCTGTTTGTGATTGTGATAAATAATTTCAGCGTTATCATTAATAAGGAAAATGAATTGAGAGATTAATTTTTTTTTTTTACATTAAATGAAAACAGTTAATAGAACGATAAAGAGAACCTAAGCAGCGATATGACTTTTTAATTATAACATCAATATGTAGTTTAAAGCAGGGGTTCCCAAACTTTTCAGCCCGCGACCCCTAAAATAAGAATGCCAGTGACTCGTGACCCCCAATATTCTCTGAGGTGGAGGTTATAAATACAGAAACCTTGTATGCAATGACGCACACACACCAATAGACCCAAGTCTATTCTTTGTTTTTTTTTTATGTATGTCAGTGCTGTAAATGGGCTAGAAAGTTTAACCTGGTGTTACAAAATCTGCTGCATCTGACAGTATTGCTGTGTCTTTAGTATAATGTAATTACCCGAGAAGTCGCAATCCAATAGAACTAGTAACTATAAGCTACTATAGTAACTATATAGTTTATAGTAACTATAAACGACTATTTTTTCCTCATCAGTAGGTTATTGATAAAATACAGTAAGTCTTAAGGTTTATTAAAAATTAATTGATTTTTGAAAATCACCAGGCGACCCCCCCTTTATTGTCCCGCAACCCCTCGGGAGGTCCTGGCCCCCACTTTGAGAACCTCTGGTTTAAAGGACAGTTCAGCGTTATGTCTACTGAATGAAATTATTGAGATTTAAAAAAAAACACCATACTACAAGACTTCTTTTTATTTGTTTTTATTAAACCAATTTTTAATTAAAGTAAAGTCTAACTGCAAAGACGATTGAATATATGAAATATCAGAGTTGGAAAAATAAATTTGAATCTGGCAGACTGAATTAAATTTAGGCAAATTGTTAAAAAATAAAAGAACATGGGCCCAATGATGATCCTTGAGGGACACCCTTTTCGATAACTGAATAGACGGAGTTGAAGCCTCTAAATGAAATGAATTGACGTCTTTTATGAAAGTAAAAGTTAAACTAAAAAAGAGACTTTTGATCAAAACCTAAAGAATATAACTTATCTAACAAAAGATAATGATCAACCATGTCAAAAGCTTTAGTGAGATCAATAAAAATTGCGCCAGTGGGTTGACTTTTGTCAAAGGATATGAACACATCATTAATGAACTTCATTAAGGCTGTAGTAATCGAAAAATTTGGTCTAAAACCCGACTGGTAAAGAGAAAGAGTATCAAATATCAATAAAACATTGGTGTTTAATGTGGAATTTTGTACTCAAGTGTCAAACGAATCTGATTTTATTTCAGTCTGAATGTACATGAACTGTCACTCACAAACACAGTATTGTTTGTTAATTTCTTTACAGTTATTATAAAAAGTGTTGATGCTTGTGTCATTGACTGTAACAAAAACATACATATTCAAATGCATGATGCAAATTCATGAATGGCCAACACAAACACCCATAAACACGGAGCATCTCAGCTGGAAAGCAAAAGCATGTCTGAAGAAACTTGTAAAATGTATCTACTATTCTACACACTACTATTCTATAGCCAAATATTTTAAATAAACCACCGAGCAAATCTTACCAAAACTAACTACCTTACATATGGTGTGTAAATAGCTTTAGCACAAAATTGTATGGCTTACTTTTTCTGTTTTTCTGGTTTTAGAGGTTTTTTATTTTTTTTATTTTGGTGTGCATGTCTGATCTAGCCTATCATTTACTTTGTAGGTACCTATACACCTATAGGTAACAGGAGACTTGTAAAGGAAAACTGCACAGTGTTGTAAATTAAATCAATTAAAAGGAAACACTTGAAAATGAAGCAAAATCATATTTATATAGTTATGCATGTCATATGTTATATGTTACATGTAGTTATACGTATAGTAAGAAAAATGTTTAATTATGTGGTTCCTATTTATTTGGTGAACTATTTTCAAATGGTGAGGCAACAGCATTCAGTACAGTAGTAGGGGTTGGGATTTTAATATTTGTTTATTTAAATTAGGAAGTCTCGTGAGGAAAAATGTTTTTTATATATATATATATATACAAGTGCAATCATGTGGAACAAATTACCAAAATCGATCAAGGATATAAAAGACTTAAGGAGGTTCAAAACAGCTATCAAAGATAGCTTGATGGTTGTTTGAGGATAATTAGTTTGTGTGGTGAAGGAGGATGTTTTATTTGATATGTTACTTGATTGTGAATAGGCTTGCAGCTGGAAGGCCATCCACTGCATGATGCATATGGTTGATGGTTTATTCCGCTGTGGCGACCCCTAATTAATAGAGGGACTAAGCCGAAAAGAGAAATGAATGAATGTATTTGTGAATTATTTTATTCCTATTTTAAAATGTGTGAGGTACTGTTTGTTTTATGCATCATCTGTATTTTGAAGCCATACTTTGTTTTATTTAACAGAAAGGACCACAATGGAAACAAGCCCAGGGCTTTATTGTGTTTTTATCCTCGACAGTTTTTATTTCAAAACTTGTGGGATACTTGTATTTTTGTACAGATAGTCTAAATTATGTCAAATAAAATTCAATTCAATACAGTTAAAGTCAAAATTATTAGCCCCCCTGTTTATTTTTTTCCCCTAATTTCTGTTTAATAAAGAGAAAATTTCTTTTAACACATTTGTAAACATAATAGTTTTAATAAGTCATTTCTAATAGCTGATTTATTTTATCTTTGCCATGATCACAGTAAATAATATTTTAATAGATATTTTAAAGGCACTTCTATACAGCTTAAAGTGACATATAAAGGCTTAACTAGGTTAATTAGGTTAACTAGGCAGGTTAGGGTAATTAGGCAAGTTATTATAAAACAATGGTTTGTTCTGTAGACTATCAAAAAAAATAGCTTAAAGGGGCGAATAATTTCGATATTATTGTTATATATATAACAAATAAATATAGAAACAAAAACACTAAAACAGGATAAAATGACAAATTTTTACAATTAAATAAAAACATTTATTAAACTTTCATTAATTCATTTTCATGTCAGCTTAGTCCCTTTATTAATCCGGGGTCGCCACAGCGGAATGAACCGCTAACTTATCCAGCAAGTTTTTACGCAGCGGATGCCCTTCCAGCCGCAACCCATCTCTGGGAAACATCCACACACACATTCACACACACACACTCATACACTACGGACACTTTAGCCTACCCAATTCACCTGTACCACATGTCTTCGGACTGTGGGGGAAACCGGAGCACCCGAAGGCAGGGAGAACATGCAAACTCCACACAGAAACACCAACTGAGCTGAGGTTCGAACCAGCGACCTTCTTGCTGTGAGGCGACAGCACTACCTACTGCGCCACTGCCTCGCTCTTATTAAACTTTTATTTTAACAATTGAATCATTAACTAGATTTCTAATTCAAATTTTTATTTCTTTTTTTTAAAAATAAATTAATAAATAAACATTAATACAATGTACAGCTTCAAAAACGTATGATTACAGGTCCAACATATAAATAGAAAGAAATTTAAATGTGCTTTCGATTTTGGTGTTCTCACACAATGCTGTTACTCATGTTTCTGTCTGCATCCCCGTGGAGGAGTGTAATATTGCACTCAAATAAATAATGAACAACTGTAAACAGTGTATTTTGTGACACCATGAAATAAACAATAGAGCTCGATGTGAAGTTACAGATATAATGGGAAGTTACTTCTTGTTTTGTCCATGTGATACATATTGTCATATTACACTGCATATTTTTTTTCTTTATTATTTCACACACACAAAATAAATAAATTATAATAATAATAATAATGATAATTAATTATTATTTTTATTATATTATTCTAAATGTACAATTAAAAATTGATTTTCATTTATTTTGACAAAATATACAGTATTTTATCATTCTTTATTCTAAATAAATTTTATGAATAAACAATGAATAAACTAGTTTACTTGCATTAAAGAAATTTTAAATTATTTATAAATTTACCATATAGACAGCATTTCATAGTTATTGATTGTGTACATTAAAACAAATAGTTAATTGTACAATTCACAAATAATTTTAAACAATTAGACGTGACATAATTTTAAAGTTGCAAAACTTAATCAGTATTCTCTTGCATAACAAATGCACACTGCATATAAAAACAACAATAGTAAACATTCCAGACAGTGAAGTGTTTTGGTTTGGTGACAGCTGTCATGAGACCGGGGATTGTTTGACTGATGTCTATAAATAGAGTTTGCATTGCTGCCTGTTGACAGTGTTGAACATGGAGGACACCTGTTCTAGAACCTGAAGCCGGAACTGAATGTGCCTATTGAAATAAAAAGATATTCGTTTCCACTCCATAAATTCTCTCTGATTTGATGGTGTTGATTCAAATTTTTTTTATCTCCTTCTCCATTTAGTTTCTACAGAGCAGATCAGAAAACTCCACAGCAGATTCCAGTACCTAACTCAAGATGAAGACACTTTAAGGTACAGTACAGATCTCACTACTTTAAGGCAAGAAAAAGAAAAAAAGAAAATAGAACAAAACTTGATACTTCATTGGTATGCAAGTGATGACTTTTTGCAAATTTTCTGAGCCTGAGCTACACTTGGACTTTGAACATGATTTTTAACGAACAAACCAAAATAATACTGCATGGTTATAGAAAAGGGTGACATGGTGGCTCAGTGGTTAGCACTATCCCCTCACAGCAAGAAGGTCGCTGGTTCAAGTCCCAGCTGGGTCAGTTGGCATTTCTGTGTGGAGTTTGCATGTTCTCTCCATGTTATCATAGGTTTTCTCCAGGCGCTTCGGTTTCCCCCACAGTCCTAAGACATGCACTATAGGTGAATTGAATAAACTAAATTGGCCATGGTGTATGAGTGTGTATGGATGTTTCCCAGAACTGGGAAGGGCATCTGCTGTGTAAAACGTATGCTGGATATTAAGTTGATGGTTCATTCCCCTGTGGTGACCCCAGATGAATAAAGGGACTAAGCCGAAGGAAAATGAACGAATAAATTTTTATAAAAAAAAAAAAAAAAAAAAGTTTATAGCAATATACAAGTCATGTTTTATTACTAAATGTATACATTGGTGGTTTTGATCATAATAATATTGATAAAAATAACAACAACAACAACAATAATAATTACACATTCCTTGTCAATTTCAGACGTGAACATCTTGAGAATCTCACTAATCTGGCCCTCAATCCAATCAAGAGGCAGATCATCGAGGCCTTCTTTGACAAAAGGTGAGTTCAGGAAGGCGAAAAAAACTGTTATGTAATCATTTTAAAGTTTTGATGAAACGTGTTCTGTTATGCATTTAAATGTGGACATTGGCTATTTCTGAAATGAACAGCTTAAAAACATTTAAATTAGACATTGACAATGTCTACAAATTAACTTTTAAAATTAACCATTTAAATATTACAACAATTATTCACATTTTATTTTGCATTTTTCGGATATCAAACTATTGACCTTACCCTTCAATGCGGAAGTGCGCTTGTTTTTGCGATGTTTTAGAACTTCCTAGTCATTTCTCTCAAAGGAAACTGAATCGGAATAACAAACGGCAGAAAACCGGCAGCAAAAACCCTGCAGCCCAAGACCGATTACTCACTGAAGCTAAGTAGGGCTGAGCCTGGTCAGTACCTGGATAGGAGACCACATGGGAAAACTAGGTTGCTGTTGGAAGTGGTTTTAGTGGGGCCAGCAGATGTCACTCAACCTGTGGTCTGTGTGGATCCTTAAGCCCCAGTAAAGGCTGATTTATACTTCTGCGTCAATTGCCGGTGTATGCTACGGCATTGACGCATAGCCCTTCGGCGTCGCTGACGTGCACCTCCCAAAAAATGTAACTACATGTCGCAACAACGCGTAGCGCAAGCTCTGTGATTGGTCGGCTTGGTAGCGCTGACGAGTCTGGGCGGGACCCAGAGCCGCGCAAGTGATTGTTTACAAGTGTAGAGTCCTGTGAAGCAGCTCCGGATGGAAAGTTTTGTTTTGTGTTTACCTCATAGTTAAAGTTGTTGCTCGTCCGCCGGTTCCTGCCTCAAAATGAGCGAGTTTGAGCCACTTGTACATCCAGGAAGTGTTCAGGAAAAGCAAAACAGCAGAGAAGAAACTCAACACAGAGGAACATTAACAGCTCACTGCCCACTAGCGTTTCTGTGAACTTTAATAATAAATCTAAATAAAATGCAGCGCTTCCCACCTCCAATCGCAATGACTTCTGGGACTTCCAGAGCGAGTTCGGTGCTCAAGTCTGCATCGTTGCGTCCTCGATATCAAGATCACATCCGGGAAGTTTCACGCGTCCTCCGCACTTGCGGTCTTGAGTATTGGAACTGAACTTAGGCAGCTGATGATGACGTTGCACGAGAACACGAGGACGCAAGACCGCTGAAGAACGCATATTGAGAAACAGCCCCAGTTTCACTATAGGGAGACATTGAAAACCTGGACTGGAAAGACATGACAAACTGAATTAGTTGTTAAAAATTTGCTATTAAAAGTAGTGTTGAAAAACATGTCTCCGTCAAACAGCACATCTTGGGGAATATTTGAAACAGAATTCAATGTTCACATGAGGACTAACAATTTTGTCTTCAGCTGTGTTATCTAAATCGCTAAAAACAGACTGTGGGGAGTAAAAGAAAAAATTAATGAAGTTATACAATGAAATGAAAAACATTTGTTTCATTTTATATCTTCAACTATGTCATCTACCCAAACTTTTCAGCTCGTGACCCCCAATAGAACAATTCCAGTGACTCGCAAGTCATGACCCCCACTATCCTCAGAGGTGGCAATCATTCATTTTCTTTTTCGACTTAGTCCCTTTATTAATTTGGGGTCACCACAGCGGAATGAACCACAAACTTATCCAGCAAATGTTTTTATGCAGCGGATGCCCTTCCAGCTGCAACTCCATCTCTGGAAAACATCCGTACAAACTCATTGACAACAGACATTTTAGCCTACCCAATGCACCTGTACAGCATGTCTTTGGACTGTGGGGGAAACCGGAGCACGCGGAGGAAACCCACGCGAACGCAGAGAGAACATGCAAACTCCTAGGCTTATTGACAACACAAAAAAAGTGCAAAAGTTTAACGACCATATCATTTTTTATAGTCATCATTCAATTGTTTAATTTTATATTAACCTCACTTAATGAGAATGGTGAGCACAATGTTTACAGCACAAGTCTATTCTTGGTTTAATTTTGGAGACCGCCACTTGGAGATCATCCTCCATGTTCAGTCGTGGCCTTTATTTTTAATGTACGAGTGCCATAAAGGTGTTAAAATCTAACATTGATGCTGTAAAATCAATCTGCTGCAACTAAGGGCCCGTTTACACTAATATGTTTTAGTTTTAAAACGTATAAGTTTTGCCTTCCGTCCACACTACACCAGTTTTCAAAAACGGCCGTTTTCATTCTAAATCATTAGTGTGGAAGGGGGAAACGGAGACATCTGAAAACAAATCTGATTGGGGCTTTTCCCTCAATTTTAAGTAGCCTACACACAGTTCAGTCTTGCATTCTCTCCTTGTAAGTTCAGACTTTGCAAGTTTGATATAGAAAACAAACTCCAGAGGACACGTCAGGTAAATCTTCAATAGGAACAGTGTGCTTTATGACCTCATTTACATCACCCTGGCTACGTTGTTTTACTTTCTTAATAAGAAAATGAAAACTTAATATGAGGAACTGCCTATTTTCATTTTGATATTAGCAACTTAACAGACAACAAAAATGCTGAGGCATCGTGTAGCTGCATATTCATATGAGCCTCATCTTCACTGTATGCAAATTAAAAACAAAACAGAGCCTACAACATAACTCCTTTCATTTTCAGTGAAAAATAAAAAACATTACTTTACGTAGCGGGTGCACCTCGCTACGCACATAAGGTTAAGGATGACCACTATTAAAAGAGGTCACCTGGAGTCCCTTTTCCCTCTCCCCAAGCACACACACAGGCCAAGTTGTCAAAAGGGGTAACAGATTTATTAAACAAATATTTCAAGAGTTCACACTTAGCTGATGATTGATTATAAGCAAGTTTGGCATGCTGTCCCGGGAGAGAGCCCTGAGCTCGAAGGTTCTTGAGCCCTGGGCTCCCTCCCGTTTGGAGGTAGAGAGGGGAGCCTCGAGCTCAGGTAGATCTCGACTACTCCTCTTTTTATAATAGCTAAGGATTAAGATTGAAGGCTATTAAAAGATATGCTGCATTATTAGATTACCTGTATTGAAATTTAGATTTAACGATTAACTTGTTGTACATGTTTTTGGAATGTGGGAGGAAACCGGAGAACCCGGGGAAAACCCACGCAAGCACGGGAAGAACATGCAAACTACACACAGAAACGACCACCGGCCTGTTAAGGAACTAGAACTGGTGACGTTCTTGCTGTGAGGCGACAGTGCTAGTCACTGAGCCACCGTGCTGCCCTATGGAGGGAAAGGTGAAAAGGTAGGGGTGGAAGGGGGAATTCTTCAAATCGAAGATGACTGTAGTGAGAAAACCCTGGCTCTTTATAGTGGTTAGGAATGGCCTGATTGGTGGATCAAGCATGCTAATGCAGAACCAGCCGTGTTCAATCATAATCACGTGCTCCTCTCGAAATTAGTTTATGAATAAACTTCACTTCAGTATCAGGACCAGGGAACTAAAAGACCAAAACAACAAACAAAACAAGGTACGCTACCTAATATTAAATTTCTAACCTAAACCGAAAATAAAGTTCCGTAAATTAAACTAAAAATTCTCCCCTTCATAACTATCCATTAAACATGAGAAAACGGGACGAAAGAAAAAGGGCCTTCCCTTTGATCATTCAGCAGTAAGTAAACATTTAGGCACAGCTAACACAGTATACCGTCCTAGTAACGTATTTAACAGAGTATCTCACCAGATGACTTTGGAAAAACGTTTCAGACAGAAAGATATCACTGCCTCAGATGGCAGACTGACTACATGGGTTTTAACGCAATTTATGCCCGATTTTCACCTTCTGGGAAAAGGAGATAAATAAGTTTACTACAGCTCGTGATAAGCAAATAAACACTTAGTTTATGTTGTCATATTTTCATTGTAAATTTCTACATTCTAGTTTAATAAACAAAAATATACTCATAAGCATCATTTAAAATGATTATTCATATAATTATTACGGGTAATTATGATGAGGTATTTTCTACATAGTATATTACTAAAGCACAACAGCAGCTTGTTTACATTTATTGGATATAATCAGGGCCGGAGTGGGACTCCTTTTCAGCACTGGAGTTTCAAGCCTTCGACCGGCCCACCTCAGTTCACGACTGACTATATTAAAATAAGGTCATTTCCAATTCAGTTTCTAATGACACTATCAAGTCTTTTTAAAGAAAACAGCTGCTTTAGAACTTCAAATGTTCAACAACCTTACAGTTTTATATGTCTTAACAATAAAAATGAAAAAAAAAAAAAGCTCAACTCAGGTGAGGATCGAACACGGGTCAGCAGCGTCATAACGCAACTACTGACCGCTAGACCACAATGGTACTGCTGTGCTCATGATGCCGGAATGATAATTCATCATTCTGCAGGCTACGAGACAATAAATAAGAAGAGCGGAGCTGCTGCAAAATAATGGATAAAAAGAGTGAGGCTATGGTCAGATAATTAAATAAATGAAAAAAAGTTCGACTGCGACTGCTGCTTTCTCCATTCGCCTTGCTGGAGAGAAACAGTCTGCGCAAATGAAGCGCAGAGTTGGTGTCATTGACTACAGCTCTCATCTGATTGGCTGAAAGGTACGAGTTGCCCAGCCTCTGCCAGGAAAGTCTCAATAATACACACACATGTATCCAGGGGGAGTCGTACGTGAAAGAGGATTAGCACATTCTCATTCAGGATGAACTCGCAAGTTTTAAACATTCAACACTTTTTGTACACTCTTATACATTTGCAAATGGTGTTTTGCATTTGTGAAACGTATTTTATGAAAATGTATTTTTTATTTTGTGCACGTGAAAATTTTTTGTGAATATAAATAAATATTTTACGCACGTGAATTTGATTTTATGCATGTGTACACGGCTACGCATGTGTACATCGTGTCTTTTGCGTGAATTTCTTTTGAGACTAATCTGATTCCATACTGTTGCTTTGTCATTCATGTAGCGTAATAACTCCAGGATTTGCAATTAAATGGAAAAAGAATTGAAAGGCTGATTGCTGTTTATTTGCATGATGTTTTTTAATGTAACTATTAAATACTATTTTTATCTTCTTTAGGTTATGGAAAAACTATGGCTATTTAATAACATATATGATATTTTTGGAAATCTCCAATTGACCCCCCACCCCCCCCCCCACACAGACTGTTGGGAATAAAATCAAATTAAAAAATAAAATAAAATAATAAAATATAAAGATTTGTCTCATTTTATGTCTTCTATTATGTCCTCTAAACCACTAAGACAGACTGTGGGGAATTAAAAATAATAATATTAAATCAAGGGTGACAGTGGATCAGTGGTTAGCACTGTTGCCTCACAGCGAGAAGGTCTCAGTCTCGGCAAGAAGGTCTCAGTCTCAGTTCGAGTCTCGGCTGGGTCAGTTGGCATTTCTGTGTGGAATTTGCTTGTTCTCCCTGTGTTTGCATGGGTTTCCCCCGCGTGCTCTGGTTTCCTCCACAAGTTCAAACACGTGCTCTATAGGTGAATTGAATTAACTAAAATGGCCTTAGTGTATGAGTGTGTGTGTGTGTGTGTGTGTGTGTGTGTGAGTGTGTATGGGTGTTTTCCAGTACTGGGTTGGAGCTGGAGGGTGCATCCGCTGCGTAAAACATATGCTGGAATAGTTGGCGGTTCATTCTACTGTGGCAACCCCCGATGAATAAAGGGACTAAGCCGAAGGAAAATGAATGAATTAATGAACAATAAAAAAAATATTTGTGTCATTTTATGTCTTCATCTACATCTTATAAACCACTGAAACAGACTGTGAAAAATAAAATAAAATACAATTAAATTAAACAAAACAAAATAATAAAATAAATCTGTGTGTTCTCCAGGAATTTGGGTCAGAATGAGAAGGGCTGCCTGCAGGAGATTGGTTTTGAAGAGTTTGTCACAGTCCTGTCTGTCTTCAGACCAACTAAACCACGCACGGCTGAGGACAAAAAGAAAACCATCAAGGAGGAGAAACTTCGCTGTAAGAAAACATCTCAAACTCTCTCCACTGTGCTTTTTGATTTAGCTGATAACATTTGAAGCCCTGCAGACTTTCGCTATGACTTTAACATGTTCTGACATGATACATACAATCTGAATCCTCCAAACTAATGTTAAGGTTTTCAACATGAGCCCCATTTTCATGTTTCTGCAACTTCAACATGCTTCGACATGATGGATACAATCAAAATTATCCAAACAAACTTTAGGCTTCACTGAATGTGTCCCTTTGAAAATGTATTCTCCTTTCAGAGAATATTTAAGTTCACTTTCTCAGTATTATAATACAACAAGTATAAGGATAAGTTGGAACATTTGTGTAATATGCACTAACATCATCAATATGTTATTTGTTGATTCTCGTTAAAGGTGCAGTAGGTGATCTTCCACAATGCTAACAGCTTAGCATAAATCTCTGAATCAAAGTCCCTCCCCTGCCGTCTAGAGCCACGCCTCCTTAAACACAAGCACAGCAAAAGAACCCTCTCTCATGTGTTAAAAGCAACTATAGTGCTTGTCCGGCGGCGTGCAAGCCAAACTGACATGCTGTTTCAGAGCAAATATTTAGAGTTTAGAATAGTGATTTTTACTTGTGGTCTGTTGTTAAACTAATTATTATTAATAAAGGTCCCTTATGAAACTGAAAATAGTCTTATCAATCTTGCATCGGAAGATTTTAGTAGCTAAACAACACTTCTGTGAAGATATAACCCATTTGTAACAACAACATCTAACGTTACATCAGCTTTGCGTGAAGCTAAAACAGTTTTAAAACAGAACATTACCTGTCTAAGAGAAATCCTTCAGACATGTAGCATCCTTTCTCCAGCGTGCAAAGGTAACTCCAATATTGATTTAGGTTTTCAAAAAAGTTTTGATTCAGCAGGTTTTAACCGATCGCGCGGGTGCTCTCTCTCGAGAACGCCCGGCGGTCGGCGGAGATGCTTACAAATGGCTGCGCAGATGTTCAAATCTGCATTTGCTGACAGACAGATTGGGCTACTTATCAGAATTAAAAGAGATGTCGCCCCGACTCTATTTAATTGGATAAACATTTTTTAGTTTTATGCCTTACCCAAAATATAAAAATAAATATAAACACATTTAGATCATTTACTTAAATCATTACTATTAGACTGTGAAGAGACTGAATCAGCACAACAAAAAATGCTTCTGAAGACAATCTCCTACTGCACCTTTAACCTTTATTTAGTTGACAAATGTACAAAGAAAATGTTTTCATATAGTAATTCTAAATATGAACTAATTTTGATGTCAATGGCTGCAACAAACTATAAAAAAAGAGTTGAGGCATGTTTAACAATCTTACTTTAAAATGACAACATTAATATTGCTAATATTAGGGCGGCACAGTAGCTCAGTGGTTAGCGCTGTTGCCTAGAAGAAGGTCATTGGTTTGAGTCCCGGCTGGGTCAGTCGGCACTTCTGTGTGGAGTTTGCATGTTCTCCCCATGTTATCGTGAGTTTCCTCTGGGTGCTCCGGGTTCCCCCACAGTCCAAAGACATGCACTGTAGGTGATTTGGGTAAGCTAAATTGTCCATAGTGTATGAGTGTGTCTGGAGTGTGTATAGGTGTTTCCTAATACTGGGTTGCAGCTGGAAGGGCATCCGCTGAGTAAAACATATGCTGGAACAGTTGGTGGTTCATTTTACAGTGGCGACCTCTCAAGTAGAGACTAAGCTGAAGGAAAATGAATGAATAATATTGTTAATATTTTTATTTTTTTATATTTTCTCTGTCAATTTGAAAAAAAGGTTAAAGAGAACCAACTAATCAGCCAATTTTACTGCATTTTACAAATATTCCATTAACAATTTTTGGAAAATGGGTTATGTTTCTTTTTAATTATACATGTAAGTTTTTTTTTGATTGTCCACCATAAAACAGTTTGACAGAAGGTCATCTTTTCTTCTCTGTAGTTCTGTTCAACATGCACGACACTGACAATGACGGCGTCATCACACTGGACGAATACAGACGCGTAAGAATTATTTAACTTCTTCCTTTATGTACTGTTAACATGTTTAAAGCAGCCCAATTCTACAGTGAGACTATTTTACGAATTGTCAGAAAAGTGGCTAATTCATCCGATTTAATTAGAAAGTGTACAATTTTTAAAAGAAGGCGCGCCCCCAAAACCCCACCCCTAAACCTAAACTGTCAGTGGGGATGAGCCAGTTGTAGTAAAATGTCTGACTGAGATCATATCCTTAGCTACTAAATCAAAACATTGGGTTTAGCTTGGTTTAAACACTATTGGTCCATTTTCACTGAGTGGAAAGAGTCAACGGTCATTCTCGCTCGAGGAAATGTCAAAGTAAAGCTGTACAGGTCGTTCATATATCAAAACAGATGCTTTACACACATAAATACTTAAATAAATGTTCATTACTAACCTTTCTATCAACATGATTTGATTATAACTGCAGATCAATGATGCGAAATAGTCTACTGTAACTTAACAGAAATAAATGCAGCATATATGAACACATACAGACCCTTACAGTCTCTGATATGTTACCAATTACAGAAAAACTACACACAGCAGACATTTAGTCCTTGTTTGGGTTCAAAAACGACATGCAACATTTAGCCCACAGTCAGTGCAAACCTCTCATCTGCATCTTTAATCTTCAGCAGCTTATGTAACCTCTTGTTAGAAAGCAAATCCATCATTCCGAGTTTATAATAGTCTAAAAGGTGATGATAATAGTAAACATGGCAATTTGTTCATGCTTTAGGTTGCTAAAAGAATCATTTGCTCACGCTTTATTCTCATGTTTGTCCGTTTCTGAAAGGATCAAATGTCAGAAGCACTTCAATAATCACACGCACGCTATTATCATCAGCACAAGAAGTTCGTTATTTCAAATATAGACGTGCAAGCAAGCAAACGCAAGAATTTGAAACCGCTCACACTTTAGACGGCCTTGTAAACAACTATGGGACATAGGGTAGATTTGCTTCTTGGCTTTGGGGCTGTTCATCAAGGCCACAACATGTTTTGTTTGAGCTCGGGTCGACCGTGGCTTGTTATTATATGTATAGATTATTACGGTGTAATGTCTCAGCAGTGTATTTAAAAATTGCACTTCCTTTGTTTTTATACTCCTGGCTTGTTGCACGAGCGAGTGACGTATCCTTGTAAACCAATAGCGTTCAGCTCTGTGTCTTGCTCCGCCTTTTGGTACCCTTTTGTTGTGCTAGGTACCCTTGCGAAAGGATACCCAAAAAGTGTCACGGTACGATTTGCTTTTTGGTACTTTTTGACTGTGGAAACGCCTATAAAAGCTGACTGAACCGTACCACTCAGTGAAAACGGGCCATGTAGGCCAGGTTTACTAACAGGCTGCACCACTGCAACCTTCTTTTGGTGGAACTCTTATATTCGATCTTACATTTCTAGTTGTAAGAAATACACTGGACAACTTTTCACATACAATCTTAAAAATTCATTTTTTTTTTGACGTTTATTTTAGGTGAAGTGAAATGTACAAAAAAAATCTGTTCACTGGTCAATTGGATTTAAGCCTGGCATACATTGTGAAATTTCAGCTAAACTGGGGTCGAGAGACAGATTTTGGAAATCCCAAAAGATTGCTATGATCCAAGGCTAAAATCTGTGGTCTTTGATTATTGGTTTGGCATGTTTACTGACAGCCTATTAGTAGTTGTTGTAATCAAATTTTCCTGAGTTGGCACTGTTACAGCAAGAAAGTCACTGGTTCGAGCCTCGGTGGGGTCAGTTGGCATTTCTGTGAGGAGTTTGCATTGGGTTTCCTCCAGGTGCTCTGGTTTCCCCCCACAGTCCAAAGACATGCGGTACAGGTGAATTGAGTAAAGTAAATTGGCCGTAGTGTATGAGTGTGTATGGATGTTTCCCAGAACTGGGTTGCAGCTGGAAGGGCATCCACTGTGTAAAACATATGCATATGAATAACATATGAATAAGTTGGTGGTTCATTCCGCTGTGGTTACCCCTTATGAATAAAGGGACTAGGCGGAAGGAAAATGAATAAATGTTCACATTGAAAATAATTTTTAAGAAGAGTTAATAAATGTAAACATTTGCCAGAAGACTTTTTAATTTATGGATTACCAAAACAACCTATTTTTGAATTTGTGCTGCTGTCTTGTGATTGCATTATTCATTATGTAAACAAGCGGCTGCGTCTGTATTCGGTAATTCACACAATGTCAGTAAATCTATCCGTGTTTGTGACTGTAGGTGGTGGAGGAGCTTCTGTCCAGCTATGAAACCATTGAAGCAGAAACGGCCAAAGCTATTTCAGACGCTGCAATGCTGGAGGTGGCCAGTGTCACAGTGGGTCGGATGGTACGATCTGTCATGCTTGAATCAATTATACATTCATCTGATTTAAATATAGTCATTTTTTATTGTCAAGTCTTATGGGACTCTAAACTCAGGGGTGTCCTATCTCGGTCCTTGCAGGGCCGGTGTCCTGCATATTTTAGTTCCAACTGCAATTAAACACACCTGAACCAGCTAATCAAGCTCTTTCTAAGTATACTAGAAAGCTCCAGGCTGGTGTGTTGAAGGAAGTCGGAGCTAAACTATGCAGGACACCGGCCCTCCAGGACTGAGTTTGGACACCCCTGCTGTAACTGATACCTGGTGATCTTGATTGTCTCTTTTTTGCTTCAGAGTCCCGATGAATTTTATGAAGGAATCACCTTTGAACAGTTTATGCAGGTTGGTATAATTATGACTGTATGGTTATACCTGTACGATTATACTGTATGGTTATATAGAGGGTATGCATGTGATGTCACTGTCAGCTGGAATGACTGTGGCTCCGCCCACTGTGTGGCAGTGTTTGTAGGCAGTGTAAAAATTGACCTAATGTAGCTACCAGAGTTTTTGTCTCATGACGTCAGCATATATGCTGCTTTCTCCTCACCTGTAATGTTAATGCATACATACTAGCCAATCAGTCAATCTCACTAACCAATCAGAGTAGACTGCCGTTTAACAAACTTAATTTACACTCATAATTCATGATTTGTGCAAACAAATCTTTGATCAATTCTTAAAGAACCGTTTTGTGAACAAGTTTATTATATTATTATGGTGGTTTGAGAAAGGCATCATACTGTTAAACGTATATAAACATATTATTCTTCTGTCTTCTTCTTAGACTATTTTAAGAACGCATCTCCTCTTAGACCGTTCATTTTACAACCACCAAACTAACTCCAAACCTCCAAACTATACTGAATCAATTTGATATATATTTTCTAACTGATCCAACTTATGGGTTTCCGATAACAGAGCCGGAAAATTCTGAAAAGTCCCATCGACTTAACATTGGACCAAACTTTGTGACCTCATAACTTTGCGCCAGACTGTCATACAGACTTAATGTCGGGCTCATTTAACTCAGACTACCAATCTGCCAATCACTGATGACCTTTCAACTTACTAGCCAAACCCTAGCAACCACTTAATGTACCCAAGCAATTGTTCCATAGACTTATAAAAAAAACTGCCATTGAATGTACAGTACATTGGACATAAAGTACTAACGACATACCAATCCATACTAAAAACATACTAGCAACATGCTAATTCATACTAAATTAATGCTAACAACATGCCAGTTTATACTACAAAAAAAGAGCTTAGAATCACCAAGAGGCGACACTCAATAGAATATTCCATTGCAAAAGCAGCGCTCAGCAACAGCCCGTGATTCCGCCATTTTGGAGTGAAAGCAATCAGCTGTCCACTGGATTTTATTTCTGTCACGATGGTAAGCAGCAGTAGCGTAGCGCAAAATGCGGAGGCCCCCCTGCAGGGATCACTGACGGGCCCCCTGATGTATTGGTGGCGCGATCACAAATTAAGGAGCGGGGGAAGGCAGGCGGGGTGGAGCGACAACGCGGGGAAGCCTTCACAAACTGAGGAGCGATCACAAACCGAAAGCGGCGAGAGCGTCAAAGTAGCCAGAAGTCATTCATTTTCAATGAGAACCGTCGGCGAGAAACAGCGCGACGCGTCTTCTCCGGTGTGTGAGCGTCAAGGAGAGATCAAATCAAGTCAACTTTGAGCTACGATATGACGCGGTTCGGCGGCAAGCAATCAGAATAAAGTAGTCCACCGCTTGAGAGGTGTTCTGAGAAAACAGACCTGTGAACTTTGGTTCCGACCACAGTTGTTCCCAAGAGTTTGATTATTGCGGTTGCTGGATTTTCAACTATTGAAAATCGTGACGACGCGGGGCCCCCTAATCACGCGGGCCCCCCCGCAGTGCGTGCCCTGCGGGCCCGTCCGCTACGCCACTGGCAAGCAGCTGCTTTGTTTTTTACTTCTTTATTTAAAAAGCGCATTAAAGCTGAGATACACCCTGAAAGACGACAATACAACACTTACTATCACAATCATCAGCACTTTTAATAGTTTATTTCACAGACTTATAATATGCTGTTGTGCTATTGGAATTTTCATTCCAAAATGGCCGCCGAGTGACACTAGTGGCAGTTTCCCAAATTGCACAAGAGTGTCGCCTCTTGGTGATTCTATGCTCTTTGCCAAAAATTATGCTAACAACATGCTAATTCCTACCAAATTAATGCTAACAACATGCTAATTTATACTAGAAACATGCTAGTGACATGTTATTTCATACTAGAACCATGATAATTTATGTTAGCAACTGCCTAGCAACTACTCAGAACACCTTAGCAACTGTCTAGCGATACCTCTGCAACTGCCTAGCAACCACTAAGAACACTCTAGCAACCACCTAGCAACACCTTTGCAATGACCTAGAACACTTTAGCAACTGCCTAGAAAAACCTTAGCAATCACCTAGCAACGCCTTAGAAACCATTCAGAACATCCTAGCAACCACTTAGAAGACCTTAGCAATTGCCTAGCAACACCTTAACATCTTGTGAAAACACCATAGCAACGCCTTAGGAACCACTCAGAGCACCCTAGCAACCGCCTAGCAACACCTTCAGATTATAAACAGGTATCAAAGAGTAATATTCAATAGACTGATTTCACGTGGCCACCATTTTAAACAGCGAAATTGAGGCTGCGGTGGGAAAAAAACCTGCAAGTTAAAAAAAACGATCTTAATTTTGATTCTGTAAAATATCCAAGAAACAGCGAAAATGGACCTCATTAAGTCTCAACTTTTATTACAGCTCATGACAGACATTTCTCAAAGAGGGCATAACAAAAATCTTACCTGAGATAGTGTGTGGGGGCTCGATTGCACAGAGACAGTTGGCTCTCGCTTGTTTGAGAATGCCTGTGACAGCAGTGACGTAATTTTGACTGTGGAGTGACGTTTTTTGATTCGCAATCATAATCAGGTCTTCGTGTCCGTGGTGAAACTGTATTTTGTGTTTGTAAACTACACCCATCATAAATTTATCAGTCATATACACACAGACAAAGAAAATGTCGTATCTGTGTCTGTTCTAATCACAGATTTTGGAACTGTACCCTTGTAAAATTCAGAGTATGTTCCGTTTTCCTTGGCGTTTTTATAATTACAGATGTGTGAATTTTATTTCAGCATGAAATATTTATGACAGTGATTTTATTCCATAGATTAGCAGTTTCTGAAATACTCAAGACGTCTGGCACCAACAACCATGCCACCTTCAAAGTCACTTAAATCACCTTTTTTACCCATTCTGATGTTCGGTTTGAACTGCTGCAGATCGTCTTGAAAATGTCTAAATGCATTGAGTTGCTGCCATGTGGCTGATAAGAAATTTGCGTTGACGAGCAGTTGGACAGGTGTACCTAATAAAGTGGCCGGTGAATTTGAGCTTGCGAAATTCTGGCATACAGCGCTGTGAAAAGGGAGTAGACATTTAAAAAAGCAATTGATTGGTCTATATTTTAAATTCATGTCCAGAGATGTCATGTTGTGATCCTCCATTGGTCTCACGCAGTCATGTGATGGAATTTCACAGGTCAGAGTTCACCAAGCTTGAACTTTGCAACGCAGCGACCTGCGAAACCTGTGCTCGCGTTTGAGTGCGTATGAATGGAATTCTATGGGAAGAAAAGTGCAGTGTGACTGCAGCCTAACACCACAATTCTTTCTTATCCTGAACTTTTTAAGTAGTTTAATGTGTTCTCAAAATTCTAAACATTTAGATTTCGATTTTTTATTTAAAAAAACAATCAAAAACATTCTAAACATTTAGATTTCGATTTAAACTTAAAAAAATTCTAAACATTTAGATTTTAATTTTTTATTTAAAAAACAAAACAAAAAAATTCTAAACATTTAGATTTCGATTTTTTTTTAATTAAAAACAAAAAACAAAAATAAAATCTAAAAACATTTAGACTTTGATTTTTTTTTTAAATATTCTAAACATTTAGATTTAGATTTTTTTATTAAAAAAAAATATTAAATCCGAATACAAAACATAAAAAAGCAGTCTACTCTACTCTACAGGCTTTCATAAAAAACCTGAGAAGTTGGGGAAGACCTATATATATTTTTTTAACCACTACCAATGAACAAAAGCAGTTAATACACAAAACATTCCTCGTATATCTCCTTTACAACTCACATCTGAACATCTCTCCCACAGATATTAAAAGACATCGAGATCGAGACCAAGATGAACGTTCACTTTTGGAACTTGGACACCAGAACGATGCATTGTGGGAAATGAAGTTTAACTTCTGCTTTAGAGCAGCATTTCTCCCATGGATTCAAGTATTGATTTTCGCTGCCATATCTTCAGTGCTAAACATAGTGAGCGTGACATTCACTGGGAAATGCATTTATAGTCCAGACCTCGGGGACAAATGAAACATACTTTAGAGACTTTATACTGTGTATTTGAAGGAGATGTATATACCCAGATAAGCCTGGTTATTCTTGAACATGCTTTCATGAGTATACAGTATTTTTATTAGGAATTTTATAGTGGAGGAATTTTCACAAATTAAACAATCTGCGCTTTCTTTGGTTTGACAAAGCAGTGCTGAAAGACTGACTCCACACCCTGAGTTAATGAATCCCCAAATCTTATCTTTCACTTCAGAAAAACAGCACGGAGAGTCTGTTTTCCTGCTCGTGTCCTCTTATTAGTAATATGCCATCCTTCTGGCTTCCTTCAATCAAGGTTATTTATTAATATACAATGCTGTATATTACATGGTGTGGAGTTTTTATAGCGATGGCGTATATCAGTCATATTTTTGTACATTGTTGTCATTTCAAATCCTCAAGTGTAAGCAATCAAGTCCAAATCGCTTTCAGATTGGAGAGATTAAATGGTAACAGTTTAAATGCGCACTGATTGATCTGTTGTGGATGTATTTCTGTCTGACATGATGAATCTTGTGTATGCACGGTTATAAAATACCTCCCATTCCATATTTGGTTAGGATCTGTGGTTGGAGCTAGAGCCAAATTAGGAAAATGTCCTGATGGAATGAGTGTGCTTCTTCTGAGTCTTTTTGAATGCAGCTTCCACATACAGTAGATGAATACTTTTACATTTAACAATTCATTTCCGTACATAAGAAATTAATAATTAATTGCTTTAATAATCTAGCAATGTGTTAACAGTGAGTTAATTAAGCTGATTCATTTAATAAAATAACATGGGGGGGGGGTGTTTAAATGGCACCTATTTTACCCCCTCATTCAAAATTTAAGAGAAGTCTTTTGTGTCTCCAGAATGTGTCTGTAAAGTTTCAGCTCAAAACACCCATCAGATTATTTATTATACCTTTCAGAATCTGGGAAATTTGAGCTGTTTGGACAGTGTAGTAGTTTTTGTTACCTGCTCTGAAGCGTGAAGGCTTCAAGTACATAAACAGTACAGTGACACACAAGAATGAAGCAGATCTCCCTTACTACAGAAAGAACCCTATTGGTATTTGATGTAGAGTTAATTCAAGCCTTTCTGCAACGATGAGTCACAAACTATGTCATTATAAAGTATGCGCAAACACATACACACGTTTAGCTTTGCACTGTTTGTGCACGGCATATGTTACAGGATACACATTATAATGCCCACTGTATGGATATACGTCAAAATAAACCTGATTTAAGGTCCACAAATCGATATTGGAGCGTCTTCTTTTATTTTAGAAACCTAATACTATTAATATCCTAAACAATCAATGACTGAGTTTTGTCTGTTGAATTATTGACAGTAAATAAACCAACAAAACTTCATTTTGCATCATTTGTGTTCTTTATCATCCTAAATGGAGATCTAATATTACTGTACACTAAAATGTACAGGCACAGAAAATGATAAAATAAGTAAAAACACTAAATGTAGAATCAAAGTCATGTGTTTGAAATGGCCTGTTAACACAGGCACGCATATATCTATAATCTGGCCATAAAACACATACATTACTGTTAAAATGACTTTAAAGCGATGTGACCCCAGATTGTCCTTAGGTAGCAATACCAGTCATCCAAGAGCCCCATGGAGTCTAAGGGCCGCTCAGTGTGTCGTAAGGCATGGACAAGCCGATGTTATAGTTGTAGCCGGAGGACTCGGCGTAGTTGGACCGGCAGATGGGCAGAATGTGATCCTGACTGGACGAGTCCATGGAGAAATCATAATGACAGATCAGTCCTCGGTATCTGCACACACACACACACACACACACACACAACACAAGAGCACACTGAATCCTGGAGACTAGACATATGATGATATTCAAAAGTCAGTATATCGTGATAACGCACAATATTCTCAACATCGATATCATGGGCTCTTTAAAATATTTCAGGAGTTCACACTTAGATATTGCTTGAGGGCGAAAGTGGTGCAGTAGGTAGTGCAGTCGCCTTACAGCAAGAAGGTCGCTGGTTCGAATCTCTGCTCAGTTGGCAGTCCTGTGTGGAGTTTGCATGTTCTCCCTGCATTCGCGTGGGTTTCCTCCGGGTGCCCCGGTTTTCCCCACAGTCAAAAGACATGCTGCAGGTGAATTGGGTAGGCTAAATTGTCCGTAGTGTAAGAGTGTATGAGGGTGACAGGCTGGCCAGAATGTGTAAAAAAAAAAAGTCTTTATCATATGGACAAGTCTAAATGGAGGACTTATTCCAAAGAGCTGACCCTGCAACCATATGGGACTAAGGCCAAAGAAGAAAAAGACACTTAGATATTGCTTGATGATGTTAGCAGGTTTGTAATGCTCTCCTGGGAGAGAACCCTGAGCTCGGAGATAGATGAGCCCAAGGCAGGTCAGGTAGTTCTCGAGAGCTCCCCCTGATTTGTTTGACCTATATCTTGATTAATAAGATGGTTCTATAGGAATAGACCACCAACCACTCCAGTGCGTACGTATTAAGTGCTTGTGACTGTTACCATTATTGAATTCACTAGTGTCACATGTCTTTAGACTGGGGGAGGAAACTTGAGTACCCGGGGAAAACCCACACAAACATGGGGAGAACATGTAAACTCCCCACAGAAAATGCCAACTGGCTCAGCTAGGACTTGAACTAGTGACTTTCTTGCTGTAAGGCAGCGGTGCTAGCCACTGAGCCGCCATGTCACCCGATCCTATAATTGAGGAGGAGTGAGAAGGGATGGATGGGTGGGTGTCTTCCAAAACGAAGATAGGGAATAAAGTTGGGCTGGATATTCATGTTCAATTCGAATAATCCAATTGGCTAGCTAATGATTAGCGATAGGGACCAGCCTCAGTCAATCATATCACATGCTCCTCTCAAAATTAGTTTGTAAAACTTCATTAAGCTTACTTTTCACAATAATTATCGTTCCAAAGCAGCTTCACAAAAGGTGCACAATATAACATTACAGTCAAAATAGTCAGAACTGTTTTTTAATTAAATTTTTTTTACTATACGGTGAAATCCAACTTAAATAGCTAGTACATCAGTTGCTACCCATTTTCTTGTGGTCATAAACATACAGGACCCTTACGGTTTATGGTTTTTGGTAACCAACAAATCAATTTAACCCTTGTGTCTGCTGTTGGGGATGTTTTCATCCATTCTGGGGTAATTTTGAGTCTTAATTTGACCATATCTCTCTGTGTTTCAGCAAATGGAATGATTTTTGGTGATAAATCTTATTTTGACACATATTTTGGTAAAATGTTAAATAATTCAACAATACACTCTGAACAAATGTATAACCCTTTCATTATGTTGGGGGCTGATTTTGCCCCATTGACTTCCATTATAATGACATTTATTGATTGCAAAGCCATGATAACATCTAATCATGCATTCTTGATTGTTGCTGGCTTTCTCTGTTGTGAAGAGGTCAAACTTGCCATTTATACTGTTGATCATCAGTTGCAGTGCAGAAAAGCTTAGTCTCTGGATTTAATATGGAGTGTGTGTGTGTGTGTGTGTGTGTGTGTGTGTGTGTGTGTGTGTGTGTGTGTGTGTGTGTGTGTGTGTGTGTGTGTGTGTGTGTGTGTGTGTGTGAGTGTGACAGTTATCATGATATGTCTGAAAAAATCAAATAACCCCCCCCAGCTCTCAGAACATAGTAAACATGGTAAGTGTATTTATGAACACATACTATAATCTGCCTTTTTACTCCATATAAAAGCCTTTTGCACAGGCCTGTCTAAAGGGTTAATGCTGCCAACTGATGATGACTGACAGTAAAAATTACAAATTTGACATCTTCCCAACAGGAAAACCAGCAACAATCAAGAATGCATGATTATATGCTGTCAAGACTTTGCAATCAAAAAATGTGGTTATAATGGAAGTCAATGGGGCCAAATACAGCCCCTAACATAATGAAAGGGTAGTCGATTTGAACAATACACAAGAGTTAAAAAGCATCCAATGATGGAGAAGTCCTGATGTTCAGAGGGACACTTTAAGTGTCAATTTGAATGCATTAAATAATGTTAATGTCTAGTGAGACTTTGTTGTGAAGCGTTACCCTGTTGTACTTTATCATCCTTTTGCAATGTAATTTGTTTACATGATTGAACATGTACATACAATAAAGCAATACACTAAAAATTTTTTCTTAAAGTAACGTATTTTGCAGCTTAAGTCAATTTCGTGATAATACTATTTATCATTCAAGGTAGCAAAGAATTCTGGCCCAGACTTGGCCTAAATCTGGCACATCAGGCACTCATCAGGCAAAGGCAAACAGCATGTGGGCCAAACATGGCCCTGGTTTGGCAGTGGTGGCATCGTCTTTAAGGTGGCACAGAATACTTGGGCCAGATGTTAAAAAACTATATGTGGGCCATGTAAGTGTGGCCTATCTTGACTCACATTTAAAATACATTTTAATTATTTTCAAAAAAAAAAATAAAAAAATAATCTACTAATCAGGTCAGAAAAAGCAAGCCCCATAGCATGCCAAAAGTGCAATGATTCATAGGTTTTTGAAATTCCCTGCAGTCCTCACAGCAATATATCTGGCCCAGTTCAGGCTCAGTTCTGGGTTATTAACTTAGCTGAGACTTGGTCCAGATATGGTGCATGTTTGGCCCTTGTTTGGAAGCTAGACTTGGTCCAGTCATGTACCGTAATTCACTGCGACATGTGGGCCAAGCAAAAGCTGATTATGTGGGTCAGAGATATTTTGCTATGTGGGATGTTACAGTAATTAAAGAAAATCTGATACCATCATAAGCCTACTGGAGACACAACAGCACAGACCGCAGTTTATCCAGTAGTGTGTGTGTGTATGTGTGTGTGTGTGTGTGTACCTGCGGTGAGCGGTGAGGTCATCATCTGTGATGCAGGCCCCGCGGGGACTCTTCTCATCAGGGATGTTGGCTGTCACCAGTGTGCTGCTGCTGAACCGAATGTGCCGAACCGGGTGTCTGTTCACACATACACAAACACAGAAAACAATCATGGGTCATCAGTGCTTAAAAAAAACAAAATAACTGCAAAATAAACCACTTCTGCAGATCTATGTGCCCTCCAGAAACTTGCGTTCTGGGAATGAACGTCGCCTCGTGGTTCCATCCCAAAGAGGGAAGAAATCACTTTCGCGAATGCTCACGCTCAATCTGCCCAGTTGGTGGAATGAACTCCCTAACTGCATCAGAACGGCAGAGTCACTCGCTACTTTCAAGAAACGACTAAAAACTCAACTATTTAGTCTCCACTACACTTCCTAATCTGCAATTGCCTCTCTGAATGTCACACTAACTGTACAAAAAAAAATAAAAAAATACTACTAATACTTCCCTTCTTAGACTTTACAGACTTGAAACTTGCCTATAGCATTTATTCATTGTTGCTCTTAGTTGTGTAAATTGCTTCCTTGTCCTCATTTGTAAGTCGCTTTGGATAAAAGCGTCTGCTAAATGACTAAATGTTAATGTAAATGTAATGTAAACATCAGGACAAAATCAACATTAAAGGCCCCTGTACACTTCACAAAACAAACAAAATCAAAGAATGAACTGAAATTACATAATTTCGAGCAAAATCCAGCCAAAACTAAGGGTGGATTCCATTCAGAAGGGATCATCCCTATGCCCTTATTCCTTTGGAGGGTTCCTCTTAGAGGGATTAGAGCATAGGGATGAGCTCTTCTGAACTGAGTGACACCAAGCAGCTTCCCTGCTCAAAGGAAAATTTCCCAAAGTGTCCATTGGTTGTTTTTTAAAAATATTTAATTGCGAAATGGCCAGTTCTGATCACTTCATTTTTGAATGACAATTAAATATGGCGGCTATTATTTTTTTACTCCAAACTTCCCTTACAGAGTGCGATATATCTCATTTTGAACGCACCATAATTTCTTTTTGAGTTTGTTTCGGCAGTTCAAAACAGCTCACCAAAGTTGTTTTGGCTCCTAAACAACTTTGAGGTACCATTGGTCCATGGGGATTACGCAATTGATGGGTATGACCTAGAATTCTGCCTTCTGACACATCAAAAACAAAGTTAGCAACATCAATACACTGAAGGCTCGAGTAGCAAAGCCGGTACAGACACAGTAAATCTGCAGCTTTACCGATGCTCTCAAAGAGATTTTAAAGACTCGGATCGGGTCACACGTCATGTCTTTTGACACTTCTATTTGATACATTTCAACTGCAAATACAAACCCCAAATCAGAAAATGTTGGCACAGTTCCAATTTGAAAGCCCTATGTTAACAGTGTCCAGAAATGTCATTGACTTCTCTGGGCTCAGCGGCATCTGGGATGAACCATCACACCTGTACAGTGGTCAGATGAAGCAGCATTTCAGGTATTTTTTTGGGGAGCACCGTACGCTGTGTGCTCCGGACCAAAAAAGAAAAGGATCATCGAGACTACTACCAAAAACAAGTCCAAAAGTCAGGGTCTGTCATTGTAGGGGATTAGGTAACTTGCACTTCTGCGATGGCACCTTTGATGTTGAAAAGTACATGGAGATTTTGGAGCACAATATGCTGCCTTCTTTTTCATGGATGTCCATGCATATTTCAACAAGACAATGTAAAACCACATTCGCACACATTACAAATTCCTGGCTGTGGAGGAAGTGGATCCAGGTACTTGACTGGCCTGCCTGCAGTCCCGATCTGTCTCCAATAGAGAATGTGTGGCGCATTTTGAAGCACAAAATAAGCCCCACCCCTGTCTTTATGTCAAAACACCTCAAAGCACCTCAAAATATCTAAACTCTGATATTAAATAATAATCTGAAATAAAATTCTCTTTATTTTATTAATTTATTTTTCTTTATTTATTAAAAAATAAAGTGAACATGCACTCTCACCTGTTGTGCATTTCCCAGAGTTTGGCTCCTATCCTCATCTCCCACACAATGACCAATCCCTCGCCTCCGCCACTCACAATCCTCCAATCATCTGCCTGGACTGCTGTGACGCCCATGTGATGAGCATATAAAGAAAGCACCGATGAGCCAGTCCGCAAGTCAAAAACTCTCACTCTGGAAAACAACAAACAAAATCATGACCAATGTGCAATTAATAAACCACAAAGCATGTCATTTAAATTTTCTTTTTGCAAATGGGTTAGTCTTACCATGGATTAATGCGCTTTTGGAAGCTTTAAAATAAAAGCCACTATCCAACACTACTGTACAGTATGGAAGGCCAGGCTCAAATTTACGCATCAGAATTCCCTCTGTTAGCGTTGCTACGGTCGCCCTGCCATGTTTACATGTTTTCTAATGAAAAAAAACAATTAAAAGCTGTTTGTGTAGCAAGGCTTTTGTGTTGTTTGTGCTAGTCTACAGTGTTTCTTGACCACATTCCTGGAGGACCACCAACCCTGCATGTTTTGGATGTCTCCTTTGTCTGTCACACTCATCACAGGTCTATCAGTTTCTGCTAATGAGCTGATGATCTGAATCAGGTGTGTTTGGTTAAGGAGACATGGAAAATGTGCAGAGCGGGTGGTCCTTTAGAAACATGGTTGAGAAACACTGGACTAGTACATTCTGATAGATTTCTGCCGAACTATGCGATGGCTCAGGGGTTCTCAAGCTCATTCTTAGAGGTCCGGTGTCCTGCAGATCTTACCTCCAACTAGCCCTAACACCTGCAAGGATGTTTCTAGAAAGCCTAGTAAAAGCTTGATTAGCTAGGCCAGGTGTGTCTGGGATTGGAGCTAAAATCTGCAGGACGCCGGACCTCCAGGACTGAAATAGAGAACCCCTGTCATAGCTTATTACCATAAGCCTCCTATTGAAAAGAAATGACTTCCATCTACTTTGACACTCTAGCTGGTGGTATTGTGGATGCAGGGTAAGTTAAACTTTTAGGTAAACTATTCATTTACCCTGCCTGACAAACTCATCCCAAAACAAAATGACCTGTAGTTAGTTACGCATTACACATTAGTCAGATCTTGCCCGGAATAAACTGCAGAGTGGATCATACTTTAGCCCATTGTATGACTAAACAAGACTAATTTTATGGAGAAATTGCAATAATCTTTGCAAATACAACCCCACATCAAAAAAAATAAATGAATTTGGGACAGTTGGGACACTTCCTACTTGGAAGCCCTATGTTAACAGTGTCCACAAGCACCATTGACTTCTCTGGGTTTGGAGGCATCCGAGATGGACCACCAGACAGTGGAAAGTGTACTGTGGTCAGATGAAGCAGTATTTTTTGGTGAAATGAACACTGTGTGCTCCAGACCAAAGAAGAAAAGATCATCCAGACTATTACCAGCAACAAGTCCAAAATTTGGACTCTCAACAAATTCTCTGTGGTGCTTTCAATCCCATAATGCACTGTGTGGGTGTTTTATACTCAACTTCTATATAAATGAACTGAAAACGCTTGCTGCACTGCACTCCCATCATGCCAGTGGAAACACACCATTAGTTAGATTTTTTGGACGAACTATTCATTTACCCTGCCTGCCTCGTCCCTAAACCGGAAACAAAATGACCTGTATTTAGGTGCATTACACATTAGTCACATCTTACCCAGAATAAACTGCAAAGTGGACCAGACCTTAGGCCAAAGTCTGGCTACACAAGACTAACGTGTTGGAGAAATAGCGATAGTCTTTGCAAACACAACCCCATATCATTAAAGTTGGGACCGTTGGGACACTTCTTAATTGGAAGCCCTATGTTAACAGTGTCCAGAAGCACCATCAACTTCTCTGGGCTTGGAGGCATCTGGGATGGACCATCACACAGTGGAAATGTGTACAGTGGTCAGATGATTATTAAGGAGAAATGAACGCTGCGTGCTCCAGACCAAAGAAGAAAAGGATCATCCAGACTATTACCAGCAAAAACTGAAAACCCTTGCTGCACTGCACTGCCATCAAGCCAGTGGAAACACACCAAGTTCATTTTTTTATCATGCCTAAACCAGAAACAAAATGACCTGTAGTTAGGAGTGTTATGCGTTAGTCGCATCCTGGCTAGAATAAACTGCTAAGTGGACCACACTTCAGCCCGAAGTCTGGCTACACAAGACTAATATGTTGGAGAAATTACGATATGACAGCTCTGAGACGACATTAGTAGCTGGTATGAAGAAATTACTTTTACAGGCCCAAAGGACTTCAATTCCATCTGTCCGCTTTAATGGTACCGAAGGCAGCCAAAGGATGACTCTATGCTGGCGCGTTCCAAAAGATAATCGACAAAATTAAATTCTGCTTGGACCAAAAAAAAGGAAAAAAGAAAAACAACTCTTGGAGGACAAAAGGTATTAGGCACAATGAATCGTTAATGCACAGCCAAGCAGGATTTAATGCTGCGAGTAATTATGTGGATGTGCCCATCTATTGTCCTGTTTTAATTTCATCCCGCCATTTAGTCTTGTAAGAAGCTGTAATATATTTACTGGCAGGTTGCAGTGGTCATAAATCTAATGCTCAAACAAGATCTAGTTGCTCAGAGCTGTCAGCAGACAGGCTTCCTTCAATTCATCAACTAATATTGTTCGCAGGCATTCCCAGAGCTGCCAACTGTGAGAGAAAAAAACACACACACGGCCATGAGAAACACATGCACACCATCATCATCATCATCATCATCATCATCATCCTCACCATATTTAATAGCAGAGAAACAAAAACGGCAGCTTTACTAGTAACATATAAAACATTATTTAATCATTCATTTTCCTTCGCTAAAACGGAATCAACCGCCAACTATTCCAGCATATCTTTTTACCCAGAACTGAGAAACACCAATACACAATCACATTCACACTCATACACTAAGGCCAATTTAGTTTCTTTAATTCACCTATAGACAAATGACTGGTTTGTAAACATTCAGGATGCGCACGCAGCGAGGTTGCAGAAAAAAAACAGGTATGCTACAGCGAGGGAATGAAATCCGATGTGGTACAGAGTTTGTTGTTGTATTAGAGAAAAGTTACATTGATAATAATAATAATAATAATAATAATAATAATAATTCGTTACATTTATATAGTGCTTTTCTGGGCACTCAAAGCGCTTTACACAATGGGGGGGGGGGGGGGGGGGGAATCTCCTCATCCACCACCAGTGTGCAGCATCCACCTGGATGACGCGACGGCAGCCATTTTGCGCCAGACCGCACACCACACACCAGCTGATTGGTGGAGAGGAGACAGAGTGATGATATGCCAATCATGATATGGGGAGGGTTAGGAGGCCATGATGGACAGAGGCCAGTGGGCAGATTTGGCCAGGATGCCGGGGTTAAACCCCTACTCTTTTTCGAAGGACATCCTGGGATTTTTAACGACCACAGAGAGTCGGGACCTACTATATATTTTACATATACTATATATTTTATTTACATAATGCTTTCCGCGTATTATAACAGTTTTGTCACCCAGTGATAAGCACAGTGACTCGGCAAAATTAACGTTAAAGTGAGCGATGTTCGTCTGACAGGTCCATTTGCAATAGCACCCTCCCAATGGATATTGGATAAGATGAAATGACCAAGCATCCAGCCCCAAATATACAACTAGCTCACTGAAACTCCAAGTGATTTTACAAGAGAGAAGTTAAAGGCCTACAAGTCTTTGAATGCCTACAGTGTTGTTCTGTGTGTTCCGTGATTACCAGATTCAAAACTTTGCAGTGCTAAAAACCGAGATTCTGCCTAGCCAAAGACAAGAAAAGAAGATGGAGCTATACAAGGCCTGGGAAATCAACAACAAGCAAAACAACTGCATGTGAACGTACACTTTTACATTTCATTCTCAGCATTCAGTGTCCGCAGTTAAATTAACTATATTTAACTGTTTTTGTTGAAATCATTGCTGCAATCCTAAATGAGTAATGTGTATGATTCAGCATAGCGCCAACTTACCTGATATGAAATGAGAACTGCAGAGTCCAGCATTTTAAATTAGGTCCTCACAGACGGTTGGCATTAAAAGCAGTGTGGTGTATGGTAAAAGTTAAGTTTTATATTTTTGGGCTACTGCACAACACGACATGTTTTCTATTGACACCTGTCTTTTTTTGCAACCGTGAACCAATGTGACGTCATGTGTGACGTAGGTTGGTAATTCCTCTACACTCTCAGAAAAATGGTACAATGTTGTACCAAAGAAGGTAGAACATTGTACCATTTTTCACGTGGGCAGTACCTTTTTATGGAACAGAATTGTACCTTAAGTGACAAAAAAATAAAACATTTGTACCATTGCAGTTTGTACATTTAAGCACATGGTTTGTACCATAGGCAACAGAAATGTACCTTTGGTTTTTAAAACCAGCAGATACAATACTAAACCGTCATCAAAAGTACAAATCTGATCCATGAAGGTACCACTGTCAAATGTATTCCTTCAAGAACTATTTAAAGGCGTTTTGCTACTGTATATCCAAAATGTGTCCATTTATTTTCAGTAAATATAAAACATCAAATACATTTTTAAAACCATGTTTATTAAAAAGTTTGTTTTGTGTAAATGCACCTTTTCCATTGACAATAAAGAATAAAAAAATACTTTAACCAAAAGATCTATTTTTTGCTAAACACTTTTCACAAAAATGTTACAGACACGCATTCTCCCATGTGCAATATAAAACTTTTTTCTTTACACTATATACCCTATTATTCAATTCATTTCACAAGATTATTTAATTTACTTCATTTTAAAATAGATTAGAGGCTTTTGGAACTGAACTCTTCATTTATTAAATCTACATCCACAAACAGCTACAAAATGATCCATGAGCAAAATGAACCATCAAAAATGAATAGAATTAATCAAGTGAACCAGATTCAACTCAACTCAACATTATTTCTAGAACTCTTTCAACCAACCACAATGGGTACCAAAGTGTACCACGTACACCAAGTACCAAATAAACAGACGGCCCCAAAACACAAACTTACAAGATATGATTAAAAGCTAAAGAGAGTGAGAGTGTTTTCAGTGACCTTTGAAACGTCACCAAAGTAGGAAATGTTCTTAAGAAGCCTGAAAGATCATTCTAAAGTCTTGCAGCTGCTACGGAAAAAGCTCTATAACCTCAACATTTCAAGCATCATTTCAATTTCTAAACAATTGAAAACTTTCATATTTTTTAAAATCAACTTTTTTAATGTTTACAATTTTGATCATGTATTTTTACTTTTGGCCGTCACAGTGGCTCAGTGGTTAACACTGTCTACTCACAGCAACTTCTCTGGTTCGAGCCCCGGCTGGGCCAAGTTGGTATTTCTGTGTGGATTGTGTGCATGTTCTCTCGTGTTGGCATGGGTTTCTGGAAGGGCATCCGCTGCGTAAAACACATGCTGGAATAGTTGGTGGTTCATTCCACTGTGGCAACGTCTGATAAATAAGTTACTAAGCTAAAAGAAAATAAATGAATTCATTATTTTTTTCTTTTTAACTGAGTTTTACGCCATTATGAGTAGAATAAAACCCTTAAACAAATAACTAATAAAATCAAAAATCCACAAGCTCCACAACAAATGCTTGTGTTTCTAAGAGATGGACGTTAATGCCTTGTCTTTAATGATCATGCATGAAACTGAACACAGAGACCCCTCATGTCTCCAACTTTATGTTCACTTCCGTCAGACATCTGGCCAAGCAGATCCAATCAAGCACAAACTGAAGAGCAGATTTGATCCATTAGGTCTTGGTCTTTGGCCACACTAATAAACCTCCAAACCCAACCCGCATTTCCTCCAGACTCCTCCATTTTTTATCAACAAATCAATCAGAAGGGGTCAAATCATTACAGCCAAAATCATCCTCCAAGTAGCGCTTCGCTCCTCTCATTCATCAAAGACCAACAAAAGGTAAGAGCTTTCCTTTTATCAGAACAAACCAAGAATGACGCTAAAATAAAAGGATGTTTTAAAGGGAGCGCAGCTGGCCAGAAAGACATCACGCTCCTGGCACTCCATATAGTGTCTGAGGGAAGATGCAGTTGGAATTTATTTACAAAGACCTGCCAAGCGTCTCTCCACCTGCCAAAACAGTGCTCCCGCTGTCACAAGTGTCAATGCAATGGCTCTTTATTGGCTGCAGACTAATTGAGACGCGCGCATCAGATGTGGACGCCGCTGGGCAGATGTACCGCATCTCTGCTCGTCTCTTTGTCCGCTAAATCAATAGACCCCGGCGATGCACCACTGACAATAACACAGTCCCTTTCAAAAACCCCGGAGCTTTCATTATTCCCCATTCCCACTTCTAGAAGTGCCTGCGCTTTTCAGATGCTTTTTCCGTGAAATGATTTTCAAGGTAAGCCAAAAATAGTGGAGAGCTGGACTGAGTGCTCGTCGCGCTCTGAAAAGACCACAGCTGTGGACTGAGAGAGGGGGAGAAATATATATATAAAAATAAAAGTTTTTCCACTTTAGAAATAATTGGGTGTGCTTTATTCTGAGTGCTTTAATCTTGGACATCTAATGCAAATCTATTAAGCGCTGTCCAATTCATCTGTATGTGGAGAGTGGAAGCCATTCATCAAAAGCTTCTGTTCTCCGTTTAGTGGTTTTGTGTAGCAGATATTAGGTTGTGGAGGACTGAATTCAGCTCGTAATTCCTTGAATTATTACTAATTGTTTTCTACCCCAGGCTATATGCACTGCCTGACAATAGTCCTGTCGCCTATCCAAGTTTAAGGAACAACAAATAATAACTTCTAGTTGATCATTTGGCTTCAACAAGTGGCTTATGTGAAAGGCAAAGGCCTCTAGATTACGCTTATTTTACCAAATTAAAATATGATCATGTCTTGATTTTGAATTCTTTAATTAGGACAGTAAGGTCTGACTTTGCTTAGAGAAAAGCTTTGACACTTAACAGAAATATTGATCAGTATAGAATATAAAGTCATTGTGCAGTGGAAAAAGAATAAATATTGTGTATGACTCCCATGAGCTAGAAGGACTGCATCCATACGTCTCTGCAATGACTCAAATAACCCATTAATAAAGTCATCTGGAATGGTAAAGAAAGCGTTCTTGCAGGACTCCCAGAGTTCATCAAGATCCTTTGGATTCATCTTCAATGCCTCCTCCATCTTACCTCAGATATGCTCAATAATGTTCATGTCTGGTGACTGGGCTGGCCAATCCTGGAGTACCTTGACCTTCTTTGCTTTCAGGATGTTTAATGTGGAGGCTGAAGTATGAGAAGGAGTGCTATCCTGCTAAAAAATGTACCCTCTCCTGTGGTTTGTAATGTAACGGGCAGCGCAAATGTCTTGATACCTCAGGCTGTTGATGTTATATCCACTCTGCAGATCTCTCGCACGCCCCCATACTGAATGTAACCCTAAACCATGATTTTTTTCTTCACCAAACTGGGCTGATTTCTCTGAAAATCTTGGATGCATACGGGTTCCAATAGGTCTTCTGCAGTATCCGCAGCTCTGCACAGTTTAGCTCCAACCCTAATTAAACACACCTGATCAAACTAAGTGAGTCCTTCAGGCTTGTTTAAACCTACAGGTAAGTGTGTTGGAGCAGGTTTGGAACTAAACAGTGCAGGGCTGCAGCCCTCCAGGAATTGAGTTTGACATGACTGTTCTAGAAGTTATTTGTTGATCGTTCTTAAAAATTCAAGTGGATTGAACATAGAACAATTAAGTTAAGTTCAAAAAACACTTAAGAATTGTGTTGTTTCAGCTTATTTTAAATAAGTAGTTTGAACAAGCAGCAAAGGTAGTTTTTGAGTGTACATGAATCAGAGAGTCAATTTCAATACCCTTTCAGACCTTTTTTAAGACTCTTTCTATATATTTTAAGACCTCATCGCCACTTTAGGTTTCAACCAGTAACACAGATTGGCGACATTTGAACTTACTGTATATTTAGCAAATACTGATTGTAAGACAGCACAAGTAAAGAGTCTCTTCTTGTTTTCACAACTGGTTTTCACTGCAATACCATTTAGAAGGGTGGGAATGAAGTACAGGAGATTTCTTTACCTGACTACTGCTATGAAAGGTTCAGAAGAAAATAAACAATAATTGGAAAATAACTTCATGTGGTGCTTTAGCAAAAGCCCTGACCTTTAAACAAATGAATACAACTTTAGATTCCTATTTACAGTTTTTTCCTACTGCTTACAAAATCTTTTCATGTCACAATTTCTGAAACCACTCACTCAAAATGCAAAACTAAACCTCAAATCTAAATAAACAGAAGCTATTTCTTATCCTTGAACTCTGTTTTCAATTGCATAAAACACTTTTTTTCAAAACACTACACACAATTCTCTTCCTAAAACACAAACATCTAACAGGAAGCTACTTGCTTTCCTTTTCCAAACACAACCAATCAAAATGCCACACTTATTCATCCGGACACACGGACATACACGGACACACAAGGACACGCACACACACACACACAAACACATACACACACACACTGCTCAAATGTGGAAACATAAATTTTTTAACTGATCACTAGGGCCAGACAGAATCTGCAGACATTTTTTTTTTGCTATTTCTGCAGAGAATTTAGATAAAAATATGCAGATTTCTGCTGAATGATTTTGGCAGTATCATAACTAAAAATGTAATATGTGAAATAAAAAAATAACACCTTTTTAACTTTTATTTAATGTTTACAATGCAAATCTAATTAGATCCACTTTGTTTGGTAAACAAAGCGAGTCTCTCATGTAATATATACTAAAAGACAGGAAATATTACTTTACAAGCTGTTTTGTAAATAAATCATATGAATATTTCATATTGGTCAACAATTATATTGAAATTGATTTTAAAACTAAATAAATATAAATATACACAAGTAAATAAACAGAATCAAAGATGGGCTAAAAATCTGTGGAAATCTGCAAAATTCTGCACGCGCAGATTCCTTGTGGGTCTACTGATCACACTAACCAAACACTGCTTTACTGTAGAGCAGGTCTATAAATAGGTCAAAGGTGATATAGTGGTATAGCCAGAGAGGCAATTGCAGATTAGTAAGGAAAGTGGAGACTTAATTAGTTGAGTTTTTAGTCGTTTCTTGAAGACAGCGAGTGACTCTGCCGTTCTGATGCAGTTAGGGAGTTCATTCCACCAACTGGGCAGATTAAATGAGAGAGTTCGGGAAAGTGATTTCTTTCCTCTTTGGGATGTAACCACGAGGCGACGTTCATTCACAGAACGTTTCAGAAGGGCACAAAAATCCGCAGAAGTGAGAGCAGATAAAAAGGAGCAAAGCCAAAAGTCGCTTTGTAAGCAAACATCAGAGCTTTGAATTTGATGCGAGCAGCAACTGGCAGCCAGTGCAAACGGATGAGTAGCGGAGTGACATGTGCTCTTTTAGGTTCATTAAAGACCACTCGTGCTGCTGCATTCTGAAGCATCTGAAAAGGTTTGATAGAGTTAGCTAGAAGCCCGGCTAGTAGAGAGTTGCAATAATCCAGTCTGGAGAGAACAAGAGCTTGAACAAGAAGTTGAGCTGCATGTTCAGATAGAAAGAATCGGACCTTTCTGATGTTACAGAATGCGAATCTGCACGATCGAGCAGTTCTAGAAATGTGGTCAGAGAAGTTTAGTTGGTCATCAAATATATTTGGTACTGTGTATTTGTGTGTTTTGTATAAAACAATATTCTGAAATATTTTACAATGCACTCATGCAGGCCTATGTACTGTCTGTAGTGCAACACTGAACAAAAAATGGCTTACAGTAAGTCATCATGATGAATGGAGAAGAACAGGTCATAGTGTTATTTGAAAACAAAATACCATTTTCAGAGGAAAAAAACATTGTTTTGAATGTAAAGTTTCATTTTGCAGGAGATTTGAAGAGTTTTGCCCAATGTGTGTTTTTTGATTTGTGTGTAGAGTTCTGACAATATGAGGCGTGCTTTTAGATTTGAGGTTTAGGGTAAAACTGTAAATGCAGTGTTACATTTTGAAGGAGATGTGAGGCATTCTGCATTTTGTGTGTGAAGTTTTAGGAATTGAGTGTAGAGTTTTGAAAAAAGGTGACACTGTTTTGAATCTGTGTGTAAGCAGTTGGGAAAACAACTCGACTCGACTCGACTCAACTGTTATACAACTCGACGCATTAATCTATAGCGACACTGATCTTGATTTTCATGGCAGATTTTCCTCATTCCATATTTTGGAATTTTATAAATCTGCAAACTTTATCATTCTTGCTAAAACTTTAGCATACAGCCATATATTACATAATCCAAAACTATAATATTCAATGCAAACAACTTCCCCCCCAACCTGGAATAAAAGAAGTTCCTTCAGGGAAATGTGTGATGCAAGCTGATAAGCAGAATGTGCAGCAGCTGCAGGTGTAAATGAGAGAGTCTCTCTTCCATCACAACTCATCAAACTCCCCGTGTTTAGGACACTCCAGTCACAGTCATGTGCCAGACTACAATTATGTGTGTGTGTGTGTGTGTGTGTGTGTGTGTGTGTGTGTGTGCATGTGTGTCTGTGTGTGAATGTGCATGTTTGTGTGTGAATGTGCTAATGTGCGAGTTTGTGTGTGTATGAATCTGTGTGTGAATGTGTTTGTGTGGGTCTGTGTGAATGCATGTGAGATTGAATGTCTGTGTGTACATGTGTGTGACTGCATGTGTTTTTGTGTGTGAATGTGCGACTTTGTGTGTATGAATGTGTGTGTGTGTGTGTGTGTGTGTGTGTGTGTGTGTGCATGTTTGTGTGTGCGTGTGTGTGAATGTGTGTGTGAATGAGTGCGTGTTTGTGTGTGTGTGTGTGTGTGTGAATGTGTGTTTGTGTATGTGAATGAGTGAGTGTTTGTGTGTGTAAATGTGTGTGTGTGTGTGTGTGTGTGTGTGTGTAAATGTGTGTTTGTTTATGTGTGTGTGTTTGTGTGTGTAAATGTGTGTGTGTAAATGTGTGTTTGTGTGTGTGAATGAGTGTGTGTTTGTGGGTGTAAATGAGTGCGTGTTTGTGTGTGTGAATGTGTGTGTGTAAATGTGTGTGTGTGTGTGTGTAAATGTGTGTTTGTTTGTGTGTGTGTGTTTGTGTGTGTAAATGTGTGTGTGTGTGTGTAAATGTGTGTTTGTGTGTGTGAATGAGTGTGTGTTTGTGTGTGTAAATGAGTGCGTGTTTGTGTGTGTGAATGTGTGAGTGTAAATGTGTGTTTGTGAATGTGCGAGTTTGTGTGTGCGTACGTGTGCTTTTGTGTGTATGAGAATGAGTGCGTGTTTGTGAATGTGCGCGTGTGTGTGTGTAAATGTGTGTTTGTTTGTGTGTGTGGGTGTGTGTGTGTGCGTTGATGTATGTGAGTGAATGTCTGTGTGTGCATGTGTGTGACTGCATGTGTGTGTGTGAAGTAAGTATGAATGTGTGTTTATAACGTGTGCGTGTGTGTGTGAATATGCGAATATGCATATGTGTGAATGTCTGTGTATGTGCGTGTGTGTGTAAATATGTGTGTACAGGTTTATGTGGTTTACAGGGACACAAAGTTGTTTAATTGACCTAGTTTAAAAGGTTTAAGCCATTGCTAACGGGGTCTTTTGACAGTCGACTTTAGGGGTAGATTAACCCCACATAATAAGCAGTTTTTACACTTTAAAATACAATACGGCTATGGAAAGTCCCTGTGAAGCATGTATACAAATATGTGTGCGTGTCTATGTGTGTGTGAATGTGATGATGATAGATGAGGTGGGCTTGTGTGCAGCATGTCGTACCGCCTGTCTCTGTTTCCGCACAGCAGCAGGTGAGGGCCGCTGTCTCTCAGGTTGACGCAGGTAAAGTCTCCGGCCGAGTTCCCCATGGTCAGCTCACACTGGCCGCTCTCCAGGCCGTACACTTGAATCTGAGGACAGAAGCACACGGAGGAGACATCGTCAAACTGGCAGGAACGAGCAGCAACACCTGCGGAGGTTCAGATGTCAAGCCCACAGCTTGCAAATCACAGATGCCAGAAAACACTTTTCTCAAGTGCTGAATGGCTGCTTACTAAGATCGAGCACACTTTCAAAACATTTAATTTCATACAGTTGAAGTCTAAATGATAAGCCCTCCTGTCAGTATCTTTTTCAAATATTTCACTAAAGATGTTTGAATGAGGAATTTGAATTTTTCACAGCATTTCCTATGATATTTTTTCTTCTGGAATTTTTTTTTAATTTGTTTTATTTCGGCTAGAAATGTATCCGGCTAGGATTTAGCTTTGTCCACAAAACAAACCACTGTTATTCAATGACTTGCCGAATCAACCTTAATTAACCTAGTTAAGCCTTTTAATGTCACTTTAAGCTGAATACAAGTATCTAGAAAAATATCTAATAAACTATTATTTACTGTCATCACGGCAAGGATAAAGTAAATCAGTTATTAGAAATGAGTTATTAAAACTATTAAATCTGATAAATCTGGTTTTAAGTGCATAAACAGTGCTCAGCATAAATGAGTACACCCCTCACAGATCTCTCTTTAAATGAATACTTTCTATAGAGTTTGGGAATCTACGTCACGGCAAGTTGCGGTCGGCCTTGTTTTTGGACAAACGCGAGAGCACACATGTAAACCAATGGAAATCACAACAGAAAGAGAACGACCATTTATTAGTAATATCTTTTGAAAAACATCTCACAATCACCCAGACTAAAACTGACTAATGTCTATATACTTTTATAAATGCTCTTTGTGTGTCTAAGAAGCTGAAAATATGCATTCCATAACATTCTGCCTGCTGCAGTGAAGTGTAACTGCATTTTCTTCTTTTTCCGTAGTGTAAGCACTTACAGTTTATTGCTGATGGGTGCATATACATTCACCGGCAACTTTATTCAATCAGATACTGGAAATATTGCTTAGAAATTTTTGGTCCATACTGACATGATAGCATCACGCAGTTGCTGTAGATTTGTCAGCTGCACATCCATGAAGTGAATCTCCCGTTCCACCACGTCCTAAAAGTACTCTGTTGGATTGAGCTCTGGTGACTGTGGAGGCCGTTTGAGTTCAGTGAACTCATTGTCATGTTCAAGAAACCAGTCTGAGATGATTCACGCTTTATGACATGGTGCGTTATCCTGCTGGAAGTAGCCATCTGAAGATGGGTACACTGTGGTCATAAAGGGACAAACATTGTGTGAGCCTGTGTGAAATGTATCCTTAGTTTTCTGTTCTTAGCTGACAGGAGTGGCACCCGGTGTGGTCTTCTGCTGCTGTAGCCCATCTGCCTCGAGGTGGAACGTGTTGTGTGTTCAGAGATGCTCTTCCGCAGACCTCGGTTGTAATGAGTAGTTATTTGAGTTACTGTTGCCTTTCTATCAGCTCCAACCAGTCTGGCCATTCTCCTCTGACAGCAACAAGGCATTTGTGCCCACAGATCTTCCGCTCACTGGATATTTTTACTTTTTCGGACCATTCTCTGTAAACCCTAGACATGGCTGTGCGTGAAAATACCAGTAGATCAGCAGTTTCTGAAATACTCAGACCAGCTTGTTTGGCACAAACAACCATGCCACATTCAAAGTCACTTAAATCACCTTTCTTCCCTATTCCGATGCTCGGTTTGAACAGCAGCAGATCTTCTTTAACATGTCTACATGTCTAAATGCATTAAGGCTGATTAGAAATTTGCTTTAACGAGCAGTTAGACAGGTGTACCTAATAAAGTGGCCGGTGAGTATAATACAATAATCAACAGAGATCAATAAGAATCAGCCATCCTTATTCTAAATACCCAGAATGCACAGTAATGACACATTCCTGTTCTCTATAGCAGTGTTTCCAAACCCTGTTCCTGAAGGCACACCAACAGTACACATTTTCAACCTCTCTCTAATCAAACACACCTGAATCAACGCATCAGAACGTCAGAAGACTCCAAAACCTGAAGTTAATGGGTCAGATAAGGGACACATCCAAAATATGTACTGTTGGTGTGCCTCCAGGAAAAGGGTTAGAAAAAACTGCTTAATAGGATATATATATATATATATATATATATATATATATATATATATATATATATATATATATAATTATACAGTTTTAGCCCCCCTTTATTTATTTATATTATACAAATATTTCCCAAATTATGTTTAACTTAGCAAAGGAAATTTTCACAGTATGTCTGATAATATTTTTTTCTTCTGGATAAAGTCTTATTTGTTTTATTTCGGCTAGAATAAAAGCAGTTTTAAATTTTTTAAACACCATTTTAAGGTCAAAATTATTAGCCCCTTTTAGTTATTTTTTTTTCCCGATAGTCTACAGAACAAACCATCGTTATACAGTAACTTGCCTAATTACCCTAAACTGCCTAGTTAACCTAGTTAAGCCTTTAAATGTCACTTTAAGCTGTATAGAAGTTTCTTGAAAAAGTCAAAAATTATGTGCTGTCATCATGGCAAAGATAAAATAAATCAGTTATTAAAAATTAGTTTTAAAACTATTATGTTTAGAAATGTGTTGACAAAATATTCTCTCCATTAAACAGTAATTGGGAAATAAAAATAAACAGGGGGGTGAATAATTCTGACTTCAACTGTATATATTCATTAAATTAGTCAAATATCTATAAAGAATTTATGAACTTAATTTATTTTTTAAAGACAGCAGTTCTTCTAAAAATGATAACTCGGACACTACCTGCAACAACAGCTCAAACTATTGTGAACACCAGATGCAGAACAAAAAACAAAATGTTCAATAATCGATTTGGTCAACTTCCTGCAGGCATTTTCAAATATCTTAACTAATCCGCTCACATTAAACGGCATCTCTGAGGTAATTCAATCCTAAACAAGAGATTGGTTAACCGATTGCATCAGCTGCCGTTTAAACAGTGAGCAAAGAAAAGACAACGGCACGAGCCAAATTGGACTCGAATTACTGAGGCAACAGATAGAGATGTTCAACAAAAGAGAGAGAAGAACTGCACTGCATGATGTCAGTATTGAGCTTCTGCCAGCTGTTTAGTGCCTTCGCTTTTGGGCCAGACACACTTAATTGCAAGCCACCGTAACGCCGGCCAAAATCTTCGAGAGGACCCAAAAATTACCGCCAAGCAGAGTTTGTCATCAAGAAAAGCATCCAATATGTAAAGCTACAATATGTAAGGACTTGATGAGGGAAAGCTGATGAGGATGAAGGCGTGATGAGTGCATATGTCACTGGCGGAAAGACAGACTACTGGGATTATGTTGGGGATTTACTCATCATTATGGGATTCATGAAGGTTACGGAGAAGTTCCCAGAAGTATATAATCATTTAGCTGTTGTGTTGTGCTTGAGCGTAAGTTACAAAGTTTCTGAAAGTTTATTAAAACTAACTTCTCTTGTTGAAATGCAAACTTTTACAGGCCATATCAGCCTAGAAAATAGCAGTTTAATTTATTGTTGGTGGACACTGTAACTACAGAGAAGTCATTTTGAATAGAAAAATTATTGAAACTCCTTGGTTCATTTTTGAGTGAGATGCTAACGATCTAATCTGATTCAATTATCTATGCTAAGCTAAGCTAAAACTGCTCCCAGAAGGGATTTTTACGTCGTGACTTACAAAGTGCATTAATTTTATGTCTGTGTACATTGTAACTAATTACAAAGGAGTCATCTTTGATTAGGAAATTTATCAAAACTCTTTGATTCATTTTTGAGTGAGATGCTAACAGTCTAATTTGATTCAATTACCAATGCTAAGCTAAGCTAAAAGTGCTCCCAAAAGTGCCATAGAATAATAAAATTCAACTGTTTAACTACATGAGAGTTTAACTAAATGAGCCACATTTTCAACCAAACTAAAGAGCTCCTTTAATAAGATTCATCCTGAATTCACAGCTATGAATTTCAGCACCTGGAGGTGTAACAGTGAGCCACTTTTTCACCAGCCTCTCTGGCTGTTAAACATGAAAGAGGCGCCTCAGGGTTCGCCAGCCTGCTCTGTGCTGTTCCTGTGTGTTTGTGCATGTGTGTGTATATGTGTGTGTATATGTGTGTGCATGTCCAACACACACTGTGATGCACATATACACAACAGATGACCAAATCCTCCAGTCCTTTATCTGATGATGAAAAATAACACTTGAAACTAGCCATATTTTGAACACCAATGGATTAAAGTATAATATTTAAAACCATCATCCAGTGCTCTAAAACTAAGCCATTTATGTAGACAACAACAAACACAACTGTAGTACTATATATGAATTTAAGAAACGGGTAAAATGACATTTACGCCGGCGCATTAGCAAAATATGGTGCAGTAGCACTTCAGGGCGTCCCAAGTTCGAATCCGGACTCGAGGACATTTCAAGCACTAAATTACACTTGACTACCAAATACACTAAATATAGCAGCTAGAGAACAACAAACAAGTCTAGACATTAGACATTTGGTAAAAATTCCTAATCATTAACTCTAACCACAGGCGTTGAAGCAACAGCGCACCCAAAGATAAAAAAAATAAGTCATTGTTTGAGTGAACAACCCTTTAAGTGGTGATAATAGTAGTTCGTAGTCCGAGTATTACTCAAGTTTTAAAATAAACAGCAATGCATGACGGCTGACTGTATTCCCTCACAGACACTGAACTCGGTTTGCCTCCCTGTTTTTTTGACAGGTTTTAATGAGGCATATGTTTTTCTCATTTAATAACACACAAACACCTCGGCTGCACCAGCGCTGGTTCTGGCACGTCTGACTTCCCTCTCGCAGTTTGAAAATCCTGTCAACACGACACACACGGCTGACAGACATGACATCACGCGGATGGGAAAGGTGCTAATCGTGAATTTGTAGAGTAACTGGAAACTTGTAGAGCATTAGGAGTGGAGTGACAACATGAAACAAAGGGTACACGTTAATAAAAAAGCTGCATTATTTTGACACAACTTGCTGTAAAATATGGACAAAACTAACCATGAGGAGACATTGATCCACCGTGTTTTAATTAATGTTGACAAGCATGGATCTGAAATTTAATGATGCATAAATGTTGAACCATAAATAATATTTGCTGAACAAGTATTGTTTATTCTTAGTTCATATTAGTAAATAAATTAATTAATCAAACCTTAATGTAAAGTTTGACCTTTTATTTTATTTTACTTTTTGGCTACAAAGCATTCTCCTGACAGACAGACAGAGAGACACTTGTTTCTTCTTCAGACTGATTCATAACATTTACAGTTGACTGGAGTTTCCTCATTATTGACTTGATGGTGGAAACAATCCTTTACAGTGAGTTTTGCTATTTTTCTTAAAGCCACTTCCCATTTTGTGATCAAAAACACAGCCCTGTTTTGAATTGTGGTGAATGACTAAGGGAGTTTGGCCTTTGTGTTTCCTTATAAGTAAACTCTGTGAAACTGTACACTACCTGACCAAAGTCTTGTCGCCTATGCAAGTTTTAGGAAAAACACATGATAACTTGACTTCTAGTTGATCGTTTGGTATCAGAAGTGGCTTATATGAAAAGCAAAGGCCTCTAGATTACGCTTATTTTATTCAAATAAAATATAATCATGCCTTTATTTTAATTATTTAATTAAGACAGTAAGGTCTGACTTTGCTTAGACAAAAGTCCTGTCACTTAACAGAAATAATGTCCAGTATAGAATATAAAGTCATGATGCAGGACTCCCAGAGTTCATCAAGATTCTTTAGATTCATCTTCAATGCCTCCTTCTTCATGTTTAATAATGTTCATATCTGGTGACTAGGCTGGCCAATACTGAAGCACCTTGACCTTCTTTTCTTTCAGGAACTTGGATGTGGAGGCTGAAAAAGGAGTGCTATCCTGCTGAAGAAATTTCCTTCTGTGGTTTGTAATGTAATGAGCAGCACAAATGTCTTGATACCTCAGGCTGTTGGTTTAAACCCAAACCATGATTTTTCCTTCACCAAACTTGACTGATTTCTATGAGAATCTTGGGTCCATGCAGGCTCCAGTAGATCTTCTGCAGTGTTTGTGATGATTGGGATGCAGTACAACAGACGATTCGTCAGAAAAATCTTCCTTTTGCCACGTTTCCAAATGACCAACTAGAAGTCAAGTTATTATTTGCTGCTCTTACAACTTTGTTCAAAGGCAAGGCTTTTGTCAGGTAGTTTATATCCCCAAAAGAAATTTAAGATCATTACAACCAAAACCAGTTAATTTCAACCTAAATTCTATTAATTTTTCACTCCAGACTGAAGTGTAAAAATGAAGTCACTTTTAAACAGAGAAATTTTATTTAGCTTGTTTTCGTGTCTGTGTTTCTATTTTTATCATTTTTTTTTATCTCTTGTTTTTATGATGTTGAAGACCACTTTGATCAGCCTTGTGGCTGTTTTAAACATGCTATATTAATAGTGCAACATAAGCACGATGAAATATTCTTCCAACACCTTCAACTAAATAGTGAGAGAAAACAGGCTGACTTTGACAAACGGTGCTGTCGTTCATGCTCTGGGCTCGGTCTAAACAGCCGCCTGGTGGCCGTTTGCTTAATGAGAGTGTTTAAATGGGGCTGATGTCAGTGGAGAAGCAGAGCCAAAGCATTGTGTGATTCAACAGGACACCATCTGTATTCATCTATCAAGCACTCATCTGATTACTGTCAACATCTACGCCTGTCGCTTCACTGAAAAACATAACCCCCCCGAGTAAAGCCTGTTCTCCCCACCCCCCAGACACCACTATTTAAACGCTTGTATAAATACTCTGGGGAGCGATGGCGAGGGCTATTTTGATTTAGAGAGGTTTATTTTAGGGTTTGTTTAACATGATAGTTGAGCTTTTAATCAGAGGAGAGTTTGAGAGCACTGGCTCACAATCAAAGCTCTGGAGAAACTCTGTACACCATGGGGAATTAACTAAAAGTAAAAGCACAAAACATTAATATTTATATAAAGTCATATAAAAATAATTGAAATAAAGTAAAATTGCCTAGAACTAAAAACATTTTAAAAATTATATCATATGTAATCATTTAAAAAAAAAAAACTTTTACCTTATAACTAAAATAACTTCCATTTCTCAGTAAATAAAAGGCAATTTACTTTAGTGCATTTAAACAAAACTGATTTATTAAACAGATATATTCATTAAAATAATATTTTAGTCACTGAACATACTTAGGAATTGAAAGATGAAACAATTATATTCAAGCAAAATATTTCAAACAAAAAATTACAACAAAATTTCAACAACATTTTTCAATTTTATTTTGTTTCTCTTGATTTTTCCTCTTTTTTAAAAATTTGTATCTAATATTTTTCTATAACATATTAATTTGGGTGTGCTAGTTTTTGGACCGTTATCATAAGTTATTTTGTTAGATAAGCTCCAGATTTGGCTTCAGTACTGACTAATCTAATGTATATGCACAAATATAATATTGTAAAGCTTCCTTTCACAAATCTATCTAAAGATTCACATTATTATTATGAACCTAAAAGATAGATTTGTGAGGGGTGTACTTATATATGTTGAAGACTGTACATATACATACACGCATAATTAAAAAAAGAATGTGTATAATTCATTTTTATTTCAGTTAAAATAATAGCTTTTTATAATAGAATAATTAAATAACAATAAATTATATAAATTAATTTTCCTTTATTAATCAGCGGTCGCTGCAGAGTAATGAATCGCCAACTTATCCAGCATATTTCATTACGCAGCGGCTGCCCTTCCAGCTGCAACCCAACACTGGGAAACACCTATACACTCTTATTCACACACATACACTATGGCCTATTTCACTTATTAATTTTCTTTTCGGCTTAGTCCCTTTAATTATCAGAGGTCGCCACAGCGGAATGAACCGCCACCTTATCCAGCATATGTTTTACGTAGCAGATGCCCTTCCAGCTGCAACCCAGTACTGGTTAATACCCATACACTCTTACATTCACACTCATACACTACGACCAATTTAGTTTATACAATTCACCTAAAATGCAAAACCCACTCCGACAAGGGGAGAACATGCAAACTCCACACAGAAATGCCAACTGACCCAGTGACCATCTTGCTGTGAGGCAACAATGCTAACCACTGAGACACCATGTCGCCCTGAATTATATTATATAAAAAATTATATTATACATTATAATATATATTTTAATAAAAGAGCATAAACAAATATATTTCAATATTTTATTTGTCCATATGCATTAGATTAGATTATTACCAAATCCAAAGCTGGAACTAATCTAACAAACAAAAAAACAAAAAATTAAGATCTCAGTACAAAAACTAATACACCTAAATAATTTCTTGGGGAACATATAAAATAAAATAATATTAAATAATATAAGATGACATAAAAAATGTTAATAAAACTATTAAATTTAGTTAAGACATGCTGCGTTAACGTGAGACTCTTATCGCGCCATAAAAAAAATATATTGCTGTTAATCTATTCTTAAAGTTAGGTTGGGAGCTGGTTCTACACAAGCTATGACTTTCACCTTGATATTTAAGCACGGATGTATACCTGACTGGTGAACCGTCTGACAAAAGAGTGGCCTTCTGAATCAAATCAGCAGGATGCCTGACCTTATCTGCAGTTCGGCAGTTTCACATTAACTCATGAACATTTCATTCATGCCGTCGTGACAAACTGGGGTATTAGATGCAAATAATGAGTATGGGCTGGTAAGAGTGTTATAGAATTAGTAAGGCACGCTGAATGGAAAGGAAAAAACTTCTGCATTTCGTGACGTGTGTGTGTGTGTGTGTGTGGTCCTTTACTGACGGCTGCATGTGTGTATCTTGTCTGAAAATATGGCGAAAAGCCCTACATGACAGTAATAGTGTGATTGCGGTGTTTACTTCAATAATGGCATTAATATATGCATACTCCACATTTAGTCGGATTAAGGTGATAAAAAAAAAAAATTGCTGTTTGGAGCTTATGTAGGCCTACAGTTCAAAATTCATGTTTAACTGAATTAACAGTCAGTAAACACAAGTACAGCTTATAAAACATTATTTATTTTCATCACCAATTATCATAGTAAATCAGTTTCTCAAGCAGTTTTTGATGCTTTTTGGAAACAGGAGATGAGCCCCTGCTCTAATGCACCACCTGGCTTGACAAACCCGTTCTCAAAGACTTTATTTGGGTAGCACACATATTCTAAATGCCTTCGGCAGAATTCAAATGAGCCATTTTAATCTAGATTAATTCAGAGAAAATAATGTTTATCTATGCCCACATATTATAATATATATATATATATATATATATATATATATATATATATATATATATATATATATATATATATATATATATATATATATATATATATATATATATATATATATATATATGTGTGTGTGTGTGTGTGTACTAAAATAACACTAGATAAATCTCTAAGGTTCAGATGCTGAAGTTAGAAACAAACAGGGGACTTTTAAGAGAAGCACTGGGACCCAGGTCTGGGTCAATTAAGTGACAGGTCTATTCTCAAGATTATAACACAAGCACAGAGCAAATATTTATTTATGGTGGCTTTGGGAATATGGTCTGGTCTTTGGGAATATAATCCGTAATGATGGGCTGAAGTTATGTAAACTTCAGGGATTGACCATGTGAGATCATCAGACCACACTTCTGTTGACATCATGCGGTGATGTGGATTAGTACTTAAAGATCTCAGCTGGTAAGACAAACAAAAAAGACTATAAAGTCAAATCTCAGGAGGGTTGATGCATAAAATATCCCTTGAGCAGTGCTGTAAACTTCACATTCTCCCTACTGAGCCTGTAATAATGTACTGTTGGTAACGCTGGATAAAACGCTCTGCTAATACTTCCATCATACAATATAAGAGCATTACTTGTGTACATAAGTTCAGTAAATAAACCAAACTTTAACTCTGAAATCTGGACTATACTAAAACTTCGATGTTAAGCTGTTTTGACACAATCTACATTGTAAAAAGCGCTATTTAAAAAAAAACATGAATTGAGATGGTGGGTCATTTCAGTGCCAAAAACACTGGTACAAAATAAAACTGCAATCTGTTTAAACAGCCCACTAGTATAGGCAAACATTTTGTTTTTTCTATAAGCATTTCAGAAACAGGAAAATAGTCATGATTTACACAAGGGGTGCCCTAACTTTTTCCTTTGAAGGGTCAAAAGCCAAACTTGATTGAGGGTGGTGGCCAAAGGTAAATATACCAAACTTGTACATTAACCCCTTCAGACCCTGCGTCCATTACAATGGACATCACATGACATCCCATTTTTCTGAAACTTGGAACATAATTCAGGTCTGAGGGGGTTAAAGTTGTCATGGTAATTTCCTAATTTATTATGATTCAAAAAATAAATACTTTTGTTGTATTATTCATTCATTCACTTTCTTGTCGGCTTAGTCCCTTTATTAATCCGGGGTCGCCACAGCGGAATGAACCGCCAACTTATCCAGCAAGTTTTTACGCCTCTTAAAAACTTTTAAAAACAAGTTTCTTAGCCTCTTACATTTATGTTGTTATTTCATGCTAAGAGTGATGAAAATAACCCGATATTTGCAATAAAAGTGAAATTACTGGAACAAGATATAAAAACCTGAGAAAAATGCTAATATTACAAGAAAATTTCAGATGGCACTTAGAGGCTTTTGCATCATTCATACATATTGATTGCTCGTTGACATCTTGTGTATTGTCCTCTATCCAGTGTGCGAATTTTACATTGACGATCAGGGGGATCAACGGTTTGTCAACTCTTAGTTTGTGTAATACATGCCTTAGTCATTTATGTATTTACTTTTAATTACATCTAGATTATTAATAAAATGTATTTAAGTTTTTAGCGGTTTGAGGGATATTTAGTCTATTGTGGCCTACAGTATTCTCTGATTAGCTATTTCAGATGTTACTGTAGGTTTTAGTACAAACTACGTGTCTAAATTGATTTCATTTTTAGGCTAAATATAGATACAAACACCTATTTTAGGAAAAAGTCTTGAGAACACAATGTCTATTGGTGTTCTAGATCTGCCGCTATCAGACTGCGGGGTTACGCATTACCAATGGTCTGAACCATTTTTGGGTGGATCAAATGTATATTTATATTATCTATTATTTAAATGATTAGGATGATTATTTAAAATACAGATCAGAGGGCGTCACAGTGGGTAGCACGATCCCATCACTGCAAGAAGGTAGCTGGTTAGAGCCCCGGCTGCTTAGTTGGCATTTGTGTGTTAACATGTTCTCCTCATGTTGGTGTGGGTTTCCTCCTGGTGCTCCGGTTGCCCCCATAGTTTATTAACATGCACTATAGGTGAATTTGGTAAGTTAAATATGTGTGAGTGTATGGGTGTTTACCCATACCCAGTGATAGGTTGCGGCTGGAAGGGCATCCGCTGCGTAAAACATATGCTGGATAAGTTGGCGGTTCATTACTCTGTGGCGATTGCTGATTAATAAAGGAACTAAGCCGAAAAGAAAATGAATGAATGAAATTGGCCATAGTGTATGTATGTGAATAAGAGTATATGGGTGTTTCCCAGTGTTGTGTTGCAGCTGGAAGGGCAGCCGGTGTGTAATAAAATATCCTGGATAAGTTGGCGGCTCATTACTTTGCGGCGATCGCTGATTAATAAAGGAACTAGGCCGAAAAGAAAAGGAATGAATGAATACAGAGTGAAACATTTCTCAGTATTAAAGAACTGACCCCCCCATACATCTTGTTTTGACCTCCTTCAGGGGGATCAAGCGTTAATTATAGTGGCCGATCCACCCCAAACCCAAATGTAATTTGCACCCTGCCTCTATTGTCGCGTGACAGTATTTACATTTTAATAATCTGATTTATTCACAACTTTTAATTCAAACATTTAATTTCAGTCAAAGAACAATCAAAGAAGCAAGCATTCATGACAAGCTCAGTTAAAGGCATTCGCCCCAACATTCTCCCCCTCTTTTTTTCAGATGGGATGACGGGCAAAATCAAAGGTTAACATAAGCCAACTTTGGCCTGCAGGCCCAAGTTTGGGCATCTCTGCTTTATCCTATTCTTTGCTTCACAAATGACCCACTGCAGCTCTAAAACTTGTGTACAGCAAAACTGGTTGTAAATTGCACCACACTATTATGTGTTGAAATGCACCACTCTAAAAGATTTCATCAGAGGCATTGTGTCAGAAAAGGCTTGTATTTTACATAAATCCAATAATAAAAATGGTCAAACTAAATGTTTCTTTATCATTTAAACATGGAATTATTCTGATGCAGCATAATCAAATTCCAAAAGCCTCATGTCTCCTCTGTTGAATAAATTGACCAATCAGAACAGATATGCAAATGATGCAGCATAAAAGGCAACGGAAAGCGGGAAATGGAGGAACAAATTAAATTAGCCTCTTTTAGAATAAACAACCAATCATTTATCAGAGGCCGTCCTTCATATGCGTGTATGGAAATGCAGCATTTGCTTATTAGTTTTCTATATGGGAAATAAGATATTCAACTGGAAATGTGTACGACAGGACTTGATTTAATTTATTAGAAATCAAGCAGACTATGAGAAACAGCATCACGTTTCAGAACGGTATCAAAGAAATAGGAGTGCTTGGTGACGTCAGACAACACTAGAATATCTTATGGCCCATTTCCACTGAGTGGAACAGTACGGTACAGTACGGGTCACCTTCATCAGGCTTACATTTCCACAACCACAAGGGTACCAACGACATGGTGTATGGCATAAAGTTTATTCGACGTCATTCTCACTTGAGAAAACGTTAAAGTAAAGCTGTACGGGTCGTTCACATATCATACGACAAGCTTCCTCAAAAAACAGAGGCTTTTTACACAAATACTTGTGTATAAATGTTCATTACTAACAATTCTATGAACAAAATTTGATTAGAGCTCAAGATCAATGATAATAGTCTACTGTAACGTCTGCAATTATATACAATAACTAAATACATGCAGCATATATGAACACATACAGACCTTTACAGTACAACTACAGAAAAACTACACACAACAGACATTTAGTCCTTATTTGGGTTCAAAAACAACATGCAACATTTAGCCCAGAGTCAGAGCAAACCTCTTATCTGCATCTATAATTTAAAAAGTTATAATATGTACACATGGCTTGACATTTACCTTTTTTCTTTACTGTGGCTAGTAGTTTTCCAACATAACTAGCCACTCGCCATTTTTACTAGCCACAATTTTATTGTTGGAAAAATATTTTTTATACACAAAAATATGACTTTGAAATGTTAAAATTACTTGATTTAGATTTGGTGTTATCTCCACATGCCTCCTCATTCATTTCACTTTTTGTGTGTGGTGTATGAGCTTGCTCAATAATCATGAGCAAATGGGTCAGGGTTTCACAGTACTTACAATTAGTTTTTATTTCACATAATTTTCAGAGCTCAAAATGAAGGCACGAGTGATTATCCTCTTGTTCAGTGCTTCTCAATTCTAAGATCGTCTTTGCATGCATATTGGACCATCCTTATTGTCGAACCCTGCTTTTAAGAATTTTAAGAAGAGATTTTTATCAGGGAAAATTATTTTTAACCGGCCAAAATGGCTAGTGGGAGTGTCTGTCTTACCCGCCACCGCTGAAATTCACCCGCATTTTGTGGGTGTTAATGTAAAACCCTGTATGTACAAATTATTACAGTGTAATGTCTCGGCTTTGTGTTTTTAAAAATGGCGCTTCCTTTGTTTTCTTTCTCCTGCTTGTGTACGTGCTGGTGATGTTTGTCTTTAAACCATTAGTGTTCAGCTGCGCGTCTAGCTCCACCTTTTGGTGCCCTTTTCTTGTGCTAGGTACCCTCCCGAAAGCATATCCAAAATGTGGTACAGTACAGTTCGCTTTTAGGTACCTTTTGAAAGTGGAAACGGCCATAAAAGGGTACCGAACCGTACCGTACCAATAAGTGGAAACAGGCCATAAGCATTTTGTTGCTGTTATTTTCCATTAGCTTCCAAAAATTCTCTCAAAAATGTTGCGCTCTCTCTGTCTCTCTTTCTTGTTAACATGCTTTAGCTGTGCCTTTACTGAATGAGCACTGTGCTACGTCCGACAGATCACACTAATATGTTCTCCTCTTCATTTTTAGTTTTATAACCTGTTTTAACACATTTAATTTGTTTTTATCTGTTTTTTATCATTTTTCTTATTAGTTTTTATTTTTCTTGTACTTGTCTCTTTTATTCCTGTTTATGTAAAGCACTTTGAATTGCCACTGTGTATGAAATGTGTTATATAAATAAACTTGCCCTGCCTAAATAAATGCACTTAATATAAAAGCTTTTTCATTCCTCTTGTTTGAGATTTAAGGTTTAGGACTGAGCTAAAGTTTGTTTCGAAATGAAAGCGTTAAAAGAGTTGACATCATTCGCTAGTTTTTAATGATGTGTGACTCGCGATGAAAATCCTATCCACCTGCTTACACTGCAGACATGTGGGCTTGAATCCGATTCATATCGGATAAATTTCCACATATGAACAAGGCCTGAATCTGATTTGAGTAAATCGGAATTCATGTGATTTTTTTCCTGCTTACATATACATGGGCCGAATCCGATCTGTGCTACATGGGAGAAAAGAATCTAAATTGAGTCACTTGAACCCCGCAGTGTAAATGCAGCCTAATTCGCATCTTTGGATGGAATCATAGGTCTAAATAGGAGTTTACCTTATTGCCTCCATCATTCATGCCCCATCCGCAGCTCTTGATCCCCATAGCGGCTCTGCTGGGTGACGTGTCCACACAGGTCACTGGATGTCCATATACAGAGTGAAGAACCCTTGGTTCCTGTTCTTCCTCCGGTCTTGAGTTTAACAGGTAAACGCTTTCACCTGCCCACGCAGTGACCAAAGGGATGTCCCGCTTCCCTGGCACCACCAACACCCCATCAACCTGAAAACAATGCTTCTTTAATCAATACTTGATTTTCAGAATAAATCTGGTCAATAAAACAATAATGATAATTATCACAATTAAATATCAGACATAATATTTAAAGTGTCATGAAACCCCCCTTTGTCAGGTTAAGTCTATTTCAGAAATTAAAAAAAAAAAAGAAATGCTCCGAGATGGGCGCGGAATGCTGAGAGCAGCAGGAGGAGTGGGTGTGGCTGGCAGAGCAGGGGAAAAAGATGGGCTTATGTCAGTTGGCTCACCAACTCAGGATAAAAAAAATTGATACAAAGTGTGAGGAGACATGATTTTATAGTTTATTTACAAAAGTTAACATGCAAAGAAAAAAAAGGTAAGTAATTTAATGCCATTTCATATACGATAGGCTGTAATTTCATATAATATCTAGCCACAATAGGGTATATGCCTAGCTAGTGTTCTTCCCATACTGATAATCTTCCGGTGACCTGTTATTTTGAACTTTTTTCCATTTTATACGGTTCCTTATACAGCATCGATGTTGTAATGTCATTAAAATACATTCAGTTAAATAAACTTTAGCATTCATTTAGTTGCTCAAGCGTAAAACGAGACAAAAAGCCGTTTACTCGCACGCGCCCGTCAGAATTGGCAGGCTAGCGCAGAAGCTCCATTGAATATACTGGGGTACAATTCATGCTCATATTATAAAGACATGCCGGATGAAAATGTAATTTAATGCAGTGCTTCTTGTACAACCTGAGACCCACTTTATATCGGATATCACTCAGCCAGTGAAGATCCCTGATTTTTAAAGAAAACAGACCTTAAACGCGTCGGTTTTTGCATTGAATACAGTTCGCCGGAAGCGCTTAACCCAGGTTACTGGCAAATTAAAAGTCCTATTAGCATGCTTCGGCATATACCCTATTTGTTCTATCATTATAAAGAAAATCATGGTAAACACTATAAATGAGGAGGACTTCTCTCCTCCTGAATTCCCGGGTCTAAATGCATACGCAGTGGACAGCAGTACAGCAGGGGCCTCCTGTACGAAGACTTGAGTTGAAATCATACTGGAACACTGCGTACGCACAAAGCTGTAAATGTGCGTTGCTGTCCGGGCCACCGATACAGCCAAGCTGTTTGCGTGACAAACATTTTTGTTGGGAGAGATGCATGAGAATTGGAGAATGGCGGACTTTGTCTTTTATCAGTTGAGTTTGTTACCATTCTGACACATCGCCTATCTATAGCATATTCATACGGGGGAGGAGGCAGGGAGGGGTTTTGCGCTTGTGCTCAGTTTCACGTTCATTCAGATGTACAAAGAAAATATGCGTGTGATTCGGCGTACGCAGTGTTTCATACATCTGAATTTTTTACTGCGTAAGCCGAATCACTCGAATATTCTCTTTGTACATCCGAATGAACGTGAAACTGAGCACACGTGCACAAGCGCAAAACCCCTCCCTGCCTCCTCCCCCGTATGAATATGCTATAGATAGGCGATGTGTCAGAATGGTAACAAACTCAACTGATAAAAGACAAAGTTCGCCATTCTCCAATTCTCATGCATCTCTCCCAACAAAAATTTTTGTCACACAAACAGCTTGGCTGTATCGGTGGCCCGGACAGCAACGCAGAGAAAGCCATGCAATAAACTCTGTGGATCATGGAAACAAACACATATAAGCTTTCATGGACGGCTAAATACTGTGTGTCGTCTCACAGCTTGGCGAGTCTGTGGTCTGCCTATCTTAGTCTGTCATCAGAAAGCATGTGCTGTCATAAAAAATTAAGAAGCAGAGTCTTCACATAAGATAAGAAAACTCCGCTATGAATAATAATGAGAAACCGCAGTCATCACTGTCATCATTCCACTAGCAGATTCTACGTCACTGATTTTGATCTCGCCCCAAAAATTATTTTAAACCCGGATGATCAACTTAGCTGACAAAAGCTCCAAATGATCCATTTTCCCCCACAATTAAAGCTGGCAGGTGCTACAGTTGTCTTAAATGGTACTCAACACACAAAAATCTGTAAAAACCTAGTAGAAAGTAGTCTAGGGTGTCAGTTACTAAACTAAACTTACTTTGCTTTGTCTCATTTCTAGTCCTAAAAAAATCTTACAGCAAGTAAAAAATAGTTTTGTTTTCATCTTCAGAAGAAATAAGTCAAAATCAAATGGTTTGTCCTTAAAACAATTAAAATTATCTGCCAATTGGGTAAGTAATCTTATTTCCGGTATAAAATGTACTTTTCTTTTTTGGCATGAATCATATAAATAATGAACTTGATCTTTGTTATACCTACAAACATCCTAATTTTTTGAGCCTAAATGTTTTAAACTCTTGAAATGGGCCGCGGAAAATCAGTTGAAACTAATTGAATGAATGTCGAAACAATATACAGTGCAAACACCCTAATTTGTGTTCCTGAAGATAAATGAATGACTCAAGAGATTGGAAGGATGTGAGGGTGAGGAGTTAATAACAGAATATAAATTTTTGAGAAAACTGATCTTGATTTTTATTTTTCTGTCATATCCCCCAGCGCTATATAGTTGTTTAGTGATTCTACACTATACTGAGAGTGAATTCTGGATGCAACAAATGGCCTAAATCTATGGAATGCTTTGCTTGTGCCAGAATCACCCACATGCATGACTCATCAGCTGTTACTGTGGGTCGGCATCTGCTTGGATTAAACTCACAGGTTTTGGTAACTGAACGAGGCTTTGAGATCTCCAGTAGCCCTGCTCATCAGGGGCGTCCACCCGCACATCTGGCCCTGATGCAGAGGCCAAAGCTGGACCGTCCGGGCTGAGATCCAGTACATGAACCCTCTGGAGGTGCTGGTACTGGTGAATGGGTTCAAGACCGGTAACAGTGCTCCACACATCCACACACCCTAAACGCACAGGATAACATTTAGCAGTGGAAGTTTGAGCAAAAGGCAACATTTACCAATAAGGTCCTGATAGTTAATACATTATATAACATTAATACAGATTATTTAAATACATTTTTATTGAGTTTTTTTGGTATTATTATCAATATTCATTATTTAGCCGGCAGCAAGCTCTCTGCAACTCTCACATGGTCGCCCACTGAAGCAAAGCAGGGCTGCGCCTGGTCAATACCTGGATGGGAGATCACATGGGAAAGTTAAGCCTGGTTTATACTTCTGCGTCAAGTGACCGGTGCGTAACCCACGGCGCATGCAACGCGTGTAGCTGTGCATTTATACTTCTGCGCGCTGTCTCTGTTGGTCTGCATTAACACTTTCGAAACGCTAGTGGGCAGTGAGGTGTAAATGTTCCTCTGTGTTGAGTTTCTTCTCTGCTGTTTTGCTTTTCCTGAACACTTCCTGGATGTACAAGTGGCTCAAACTCGCTCATTTTGAGGCAGGAACCGGCGGACGTGCAACAACTTTAACTATGAGGTAAACACAAAACAAAACTTTCCATCAGAAGCTCCTTTACGGGACTCCACACTTGTAAACAATCGCTCCATTGGGCTCGCGTCCAGCTCACGCCATTCGCGCGGCTCTCAGTCCCGCCCAGACTCGTCATCGCTACCAAGCCGACCAATCACAGAGCTTGCGCTACGCGTCGTTGCGTCGTGTAGTTACAATTTTTGAGAGGTGCACGTCAGCGACGCCGACGGCCACGGCGAAGGGCTATGCATCAGCGCCGTAGCATACGCCAGCGTTTGACGCAGAAGTATAAATCAGCCTTCAGGTTGCTGTCGGAAGAGGTGTTAGTGAGGCCAACATGGGGCGCTTAACATGCGGTCTTTGTGGGTCCTAAAGCCTGGTTTATACTTTTGCGTCAGGTGACCGGCGTAACCCACGGCGCATGCAACGCGCGTGGCTGTGCAT
>NC_141025.1:12742500-12752500 GCF_052040795.2 Danio rerio
GATTTAAATAGACAGAATTAATAACAAAAGTAATGAAACGTATAGAGGAAATGTCCATATAGGAGAGCCATCTCATGTGCAAACTTATTTTAATTATATTAATTACTATATAGTATTATTTAAACATTTTAGTGTTATATTTTTAATTTTCTATTAATATTCTGTTTCTGTTTATACATGGTATTAATGTTAATGAAAGTATGAATGGGACAGTTTAATCTATATTTAGAGCTTTTTAAAAAAGGAAAGAAAAAAAGATGTCTTATTTGTTCACCAAAGTTACATTTATAATTGCTGCAAAAAAATAAAAATAAATCTGATATCATTTATACAACAGTTCTGTCTAGTTCTTGAATCTGATTGGCTTATAACCATGCTATATTCTGCCAGTAACAGCACTCGTCCAGCCTCTTAACCCTTCACCCTTGTGTATTACTCCGCTGACATACAGCAACAAGCAGAAGACACTCTACAAAAGGACAAATATTCCTGCTGTTGGGACACATAATGTACTTTTGAGGCTTTTTAGTTGAGAACGTAGTTCTTTAAATTGCAACTATGCAGTTTATTCATAAGGATAATGCCTATTTTAAAATAATTATCATTTCTGAGCAGGAATTAATTTGCGCAAGAACACGCCGGATCCAGAACCTCTGAAATCTGATCCAGCACCTCATTTTACTGATCCCCTCCTCCCCTGTAAGCTGTTCACTTTCACTTTGTTCTGCGACTCCCCAACCCTCTTCACTTTCGTCCGCAACAATTAACCCCCGCCCCGGCTCTTAACTCATGTCCGTGACACCCCTCCGCTTTCCAGCGGCCAGCTATAACCAGTTACCCCTATCTGTTCCGGGACCTTGCGATTCACAAATTAAGCACCGTTCCTGAGAGACAGTGCGTCGGAGGCCATTAGCCTGTCATACTGAGCAAAGACAGTTGACGATGTTCATCCACAAGATGACAACAGAGACCACATAATATGCCTTAACAGAAAACTACAGCTGATCAAATCATTATTATTAAACAGGTCAATGACTTTCTAAGTCAATCTCTCTCTTTTGTAGGTTGCAGCGCTGTATTTATACCATAGTAAAATTGTGATCTCCTGATTGCAACAGAGAAATACTTGCAAATCTCAGTAGACTGCTGTCATTTCATGCAGTTCAGCCTTATAATCTTAAAATTTTAGCAAAATCACTTATGTCGTCACTTTAGACAATATGCAGGAGAATCATTCAAACACTAGCTCTAAAGTGACGTTGGTGAATGAGCAACGGCTTCTGCTGTTCTGACATAAGCTGCAGATGTGACGGTATGGCGGAAGAAAGTAGTTCCTCTTACAAAAGAGTTTTGAGACTACGTGTTTGATTTTCTTTTTTATATACACGATCATGCCGTCAAACTGTTGTGTGAACGCAATATCTTACTTATAGCAGTGCGATGTGGCTGTATATCGGTACTAGTGAGATGCACGCCTTCCACCAGTGTCGATATACAGCCACATCACACAGCTATACTCCTGTGATATTGCTCATATATTAACCTACTATACAACTAAAATTGATGTTTTTTTAAAGTTCCCATTTATCAAAGAATCACTGAAGTCTTCGCAAGGATTTGAAGCGGATTTTTTTACCACATTAAACAAAAATCATCATCAATCACATCATCATTATTCATTCATTTTCAAGTCCCTTTATTAATCCGGGGTCCCCACAGCGGAATGAACCGCCAATTTATCCAGCACGTTTTTACGCAGTGGATGCCCTTCCAGCCGCAACACACTCACTCACACTCTCATACTCTACGGACAATTTAGCTTACCCAATTCACCTTTACCACATGTCATTGGACTATGGGGGAAACCAGAGCACCAGGAGGAAACCCAAGCGAACGCAGGGAGAACATGCAAACTCCACACAGGAACGCCAACTGAACTTCTTGCTGTGAGGCGACAGCACTACCCACTGCGTCGCCACATGATCATCATCACTTGAGAATTAATATAAAATGATCCTAACAGCAGAAATCATCAAACTTAATTTACACTAAAAACTGGTGTCTTTTTTATAAACTTACATTTCATTTTAAACTGAATTTAAAAAATAAGTCTATTAATTCAAACACTCCTTTCAAAGAAATATTGAAATTCAAGATTTTTATTTGACATCACTGTAGTGATTGTATTCTTCAAGATTACTAGCCCTGCTATATTTTCCCCCAATTTCTGTTAAACAGAAAGATTTACTCAACACATTTCTAAACATAATAGTTTTATGATCTCATTTCGAATTACTTTTTTACTACATATTTCCAAGATAGTATTCAGCTTAAAATGACATTTAAAGGCTTAACTAGGCAGGTTAGGTTAATTAGACAGTCATTGTATAACAGTGGCTTGTTCTGTAGACAATTAAAAGCAAATACCGCTTACGGGGGCTAATAAAAACGACCCTAAAATGTTTTATTATTATTATTATTATTATTATTATTAAAAACTGCTTTTATTCTAGACAAAAAAACAAATAAGACTTCAGAAGAAAAAATATTATAGGAAATAGACTCATCTTTAATGAATTCATTTAGTAAAATATTAAACAAACAAAAAATAATATTTGTAAATTAATTGTTTATGCATTTCTTTTACATAATAGCCATTCTGTGTCTCTGGGATTTGTATTATACAGCAAATAAAACATATCCCAGAGTAATTGGTGGTTGATACCACTGTGACAACCCCTGATAAATCAGGCACTAAACAAAGGATAACGAGTTTTTTTTTTTTTTTTTATATTGGGACTGTAAAGATGTAAATTGGGCTTCATCATAATTCTGTATATGCGTCAACTTATTTTTTTTAATCAAGCGAGTTAAATATAGATATAAAATATTTGGGAATTGGAATTATCAGACTCATCTTTAATAAATTAATTTAACAGACAAAAAAAACTCTCTAATAATTGTAAATTAATTGTTTTTATACATTTTGTTTTACATAATAGCCATTCTGCGTCTATGGGATTTGTTTTATGCACCGAATGAAACGTATTCCAGAGTAATTGGCGGTTCATTCCGATGTGGCGAGCCCTGATAATCGGGGACTAAACCGATGTATGTATATTGGGACAATAAACCCACAAATAAGATGGAGATTGGGCTTCCTATTAAGTATAAATAATTCTGTATGTGCATCAACTTTTTATTTTAATTTTAATCAAGCAAGTTAAATATGCATATAAAATATTTGGGAATTGTAATTATCAGACTCATCATTAATAAATTCATTTAGTAAAATATTAAACAAACATAAAAAACCCTCTAATAATTGTAAATTAATCGTTTTTATGCACTACATAAAAGCCATTCTGATGTTTATGCGCCGAATGAAAGGTATTCCAGAGTAATTGGCGGTTCATTACACTGTGGTGACCACTGATAAATAAGGGACTAAACTGAAGGATAGTGAGTGTATTTTTAGTATTGGGACAGTAAAACCAAAAAAAAAGATGAAAACTGGGCTTTATATTACGTAGTTCTGAAATTTCAGACAGCACAGAGGTGTTTGTATCGGAGCTCTTCACATGTCCTTCTTTATTGTGCTCTAGAACATGCTGCTTAGGAAGGTTGCTCAGCAGGAGGTTGAGACGCAGCCAATATTTCTAATATGTTTACACGAATTCAAGACCTCATCACTACAGCGTCTGCTCACATTTGACGAGCTCAACCGATACAACACATTAGGGATGTGTATGTGTGGATTTGCGACCAGCCTCTTGTTGAAGAAGACAAAAGCGCACGAAAGAGAGAGAGAGAGAGAAAAAGAGAGAGAAAGCGCAGGACAGTGAAGAGTTAACCATTACCGCTGTCTTCGGGGAGATGGTGATGTAAACCCTAAACCATGTGACACTTTAATAAATCATAGCGCCGACAGAAACAAACACACACTCTTGCTCCATCGACAGCCGAACAAAACACGCTTCTCCACATCCTAAAAAGCAACAACGCCTGAATTAGAAATAAAGCGCAGGTCGAGGATGTGCTGTCTGCCGGTCGAGCAGACTTTAGGCGCGTTCGCGGACTCGGTGTGCGCTCACGGGTGCGCGCCGCTGCCGTTCGCGCACCGACTGCGCTGGATTGGAGACCAGCTGGAGAAACGATGGGCTGCAAACGACAAAAGCACCAGCGATGGAGAACGAAGCGCCGGGGAAAACATCATCAAACGCTTCCAAATAGTGTGCACGGTCATTCAGGTGACGCTGCTGGTGTTTTTAGTCAAAAAGCGACACCTGTAGGCGAGACGAGGCTCTGCTGAGCTACAGCAACAGGTAAGGATGAGCTCGAAGATTGCAAGACCTAAATACTTTGCTTTTGTCACATGATTGTAGGACTTTTGTGTTGACTTATGTGCAAAAATGCTACCGTATTTCCTTTTAATAGCTTACTTATAAATATATGATGGATATTGAAAACAATTGTACTTTTTGTGACTTGGAAGAAACCATTGTTCATCTTTTTTTGGTGAATGTTGTGTGAAATTATTTTGGACGGAACTATAGATCTCTCTCAGAAAAGACAAATGTTGATATTTGTTTAAATATTTTTGACATAATTTTCTTTTATTACAACTCTAAATCTTGCATTCAGTATATTGTTAATCTTTTTATTATAATGGGTAAGTTTTTTATTCGCAAGTGTAACATTTTGGGGAAAAAATTCAATTCTGACAATTTTTTAAATTGACTATAAGTCATATATTTTGTCTTTAGTGGGCATAAAAAACAGAAAGTCTTTTAAAAGTACAAAAAATGGCTCTCAATGTATAAACATAATTTTTCCTCTGGTTTGATTTTTTTATTATAATTTTTAATTTCTTATTTTTATTTAATTTTTTTATTTGTTTAATTTTTAGTTTTTCTTTCTTCTTTTATATTCTTTAAATTGTATTATGCAAATTGTAACAACATCTCAATTGTTTCCTAATGTTTCAAGTTCCTGCAATCTATTGTTAACTTATTGAAACCAACAAAAATGCAAAATTTTCTTCTATAAAGGACGTGTGCAATAGACGAATAAGCTGTAAAAGAATTAAAGTATATATAAAGCTATACAAATTTTTCTGTTTTATTAATTTGTTTTTGCAGAAATATGCATTGTATATCATCGCTGCAGATTCATCACTTTAATAACTTAATAAAATACTAGAAAAAATTCTTAGGATTAACAGCAATTATAAAAAATCAATGATAAATAATAATAAAATGTGTGCTTTTAGTTATAAAAAGGTGGTATTACAAAAATAAAAGCCTAAACTCACTGCAAACGTGGTATCAGTGATGCAGAAGAATCATTTTAATAATTGAATTAAACATGCGCACTGCTTTGGGAGTTAATAGGTCAGACTAATGTATAGCAGTAATAGTGGGCACTTTGTAAGTTATTAAATTAAAAAGTTAAAAATTAAAAACTTTTCAAACTGTAATTTATGAATGTAATATTCAGTGATGTAGACTAAATAAAGAGAAAACAGCTTTTAACAGAAAAGAACCAATGCAGATAATCACAACACAAGTGACTGTAAAGTTATTTAGCAATATTTTAGTTTAATATTGTGAAAATATTGATTGTCCAGTCCTTAAAACACTCAATAAATAGAATGTATTGTTGGAAGTACAAATTGGCCTATAAGTAAATATTAAAAACATACCATGTTAAATATCAGAGAAAAGTTGTTGTTTTTTTACACTGGGATTTGTTTTATGTAGTGAATAATACTTGTGGCAGAGTAATTAGCGGTTCGTTGTAATACATCAGGGACAATACTGAAGGATAGTAAGTGAGTGTTAAATATACATATTAAATGTTTGGGAATTGTAATTATCCGACTCGTCTTTAATAAATTTATTTAACAAAACAGTAAACAAACAAAAAACTCTAATAGTTGTAAATTAGTTGTTTTTATGCATTTTATTTTACATAACAGTGAATCTGTGTCTCTGTTATTAGTTTTATGCGACAGATGAAACATATCCCAGAGTAATTGGTGGTTCATTCCTTTGTGGCAACCCCTGATAAATCAGAGACTAAACCGAAGGACCGTTTTTTAGTATTGGGACTGTAAACCCACAAAAAGATGGAGATTGGGCTTCATATTAGGTATGCATAATTCTGTCTATGCATCAACTTTTTTTGATGAAGTTAAATATACATATACAATATTTGGGAATTGTAATTATCAGACTCAAATTTAATAAATTCATTTAACGAAACAGTAAACAAACAAACAAAAAACTCTGGTAATTGTAAATTAATTGTTTTATGCATTTTTTTACATAACCATTCTGTGTCTTTGGGATTTGTTTTAGGCTCTGAAAAAATATATTCCAGCGTAATTGCCAGTTCATTCCACTGTGGCAACCCCTAATAAATCAGGGACTAAACCAAAGGATAGTGAGCGTTTTTTTTTTTTTGGGAGGGTAAACCCATAAAAAAGATGGAAATTGGGTTTCAAATTAAGTATACATATTCCTGTATATGCACCAACTTATTTTTTAATCAAGCAAGTTAAATATACATATAAAATATTTGTGAATTGTAATGATCAGACTCGTCTTTAGTTAATTTTATAAAATTACAAAATATTAAATAAAAACCCCGCTAATAATTGTAAATTAATTGTTTTTATGCATTTTTTGTACATAATAGCTATTCTGTGTCTCTGGGATTTTATTTATGCTTTAAATGAAGCGTATCCCAGAGTACTTGAGTAACTGGCAGTTCATTCCGCTGTGGCGAACCCTGATTTATCAGGGACTAAACCGAAGGATAGTGAGTGAGTGTAACTTTTTTTAGTATTGGGACTTTAAACCCACAAAAAAGATGTAAATTGGGCTTCAAATTAAGTATACATAATTCTGTATGTGCATCCACTTCTTTTTTTAATCAAGCAGGTCAAATATAGATATTAAGATATTGGGAATTGTAATTGTCAGACTCATCCTTAATAAATTATATTATTTTTGACAAAATATTAAATAAAAAACCCACTAATAATTGTAAATTAATTGTTTTCATGCATTTTTTTTTACATAATAGAAATTCTGCGTCTCTGGGATTTGTTTTATGTTACAAATGAAACGTATCCCAAAGTAACTGGCGGTTCATTACACTGTGGCAACCCCTGATAAATCAGGGACTAAACCTAAGGTTAGTGAGTGCATATTAAGTGTAAATAATTCTGTATATGCATCTACTTTTTTTTTTTTTTAAATCAAGCAAGTTTAATATACATATAAAATATTTGGGAATTGTAATTATCAGATTAATTTAACAAAATATTAAACAAAAAGCTCTAATAATTGTACATTTATTGTTTTTATGCATTTGTTTACATAATAGCCATCCTGTGGCTGATTTGTATTATGCGCCGAATGAAACATATCCCAGAGTAATTGGCGGTTCATTCCGCTGTGGTGACCCCTGATAAATCAGGGGCTAAACTAAAAGACAGTGTTTTAGTATTGGGACTGTAAACTCACAAAAGAAGATGGAAAGTGAGCTTCATATGAAGTTTAAAAGATTCTGTATATGCGCCAATAATAATAATAATAATATATTATAATAATAACAAGCAGCAAGTTAATTATGAATATAAAATATTTAGGAATTGTAATCATAAGACTCTTCTTTATAGTATATAATAAATACTCTATAATAAAGAGTATTATAATGCTATAATAAATAAATAATAGTAAATGTTTATGAATTGTTATTATGCAGTTTTATTTTTAAATAACAGCTTTTATGTTCTTCTGTGTCCTAATTCAGTGTCATCTAAATGTCAATTTCTTCGTATTTTTTGATCCTCCACTAGATGAATCTTCAGATTCTCCTGTGGACAATCAGCTCCAGATTTCCCGGAGAGGAGAACGCGCCGCTCACGTCTGCACCTCTATAGAAACCTGCTCTTCAGAGTTTCTCCATGTTTTCTCATCCGTGTGTATCGCAGTAGTGTTGTAATGGAAACACGCACACACCAGACGCGTCTGCGCTGTACATTAGCCTACAAGCGTGCCGATCACTTTCATCCTCCAAGTCTTCTCCATTACCGAGCCCATGCTATTTGGCGCTCGTCTGTTTAAGGTCAGTGCAGTCAAATCCGCCGGTGTCCCACGGGGGGAAACCTTTCAAAATAAAACACTGATGTCATCGTCCCATGGCGATGTTTGCAAGGAAATATTTTCTACCACTATGGCAATAGGAGCCTTGCCTCAACTTTTAAAAGTCCTCACAGTTGAGTTTTTCTTGTTGCTGGTAAAAGTTGAGAGGGTGCTTTGGATATGCAAAAGCTATAAACGAATAAAAAAAAATACGATCAATCTTCAGAGGAGAGCCCTCAAAGAAAGAAACAAAAAAACAAAAAACACTGCAACCAAAACCTCTCCTCTGCAAAATGCACTGTAACATTTAGTTATAAGCTACTGTAAAAGTGACTATGCCATTCGATATATTATCTAAGCTGTGATTTTGTTTGTTGTTGTTTTTTAAATGATATATTTATTACTCCAATCTCTTTGACACTGTACTCTACTCTATGGAAAGCATATTTATAAGACTGTAGAATTATTCGAAGTGTATTTGAACTTGACGTTTACATCGAATGAAGACAAATCCTTTTTTAGACTTTTTATATAAAGGGCTTCTGGCTTGAATGTTTGTGTTCAGTGTTAATATAGAAATGTGGCACGAATGAGATTTCATGCAAAAAAAAAGGGCATGCTACTGATGTTTACATAAGCTATGATCTTTTTTATAGGTTACGTTACTTACACGTGTTTTAAACATGTTCGACCTCGGCTATTTTGATATTGTGAATTTTGTCATTTATGAAAATAAAAAGCTTTAAATAATACATACGGAGACGTCTTTTGCTCTAGAACTGCAGCATGATTAAGAATTCACGGTTTCTATTCTGGTATGCTGATTGTACCACAGTCAGGGTATGTACAGGAGTCATGGAGGTAAATTCAATAGCTTTTAAGACTCTTTTCATACATTTTAAGACCCCATCGCCAGTTATAACTGGTTATGTCAACAAAACGTTAACTTACATTTATTACTGTATATTCATTGTAAGACATTAATGTTTCTTCGGCTTAGTCTCTATTTCAGAGGTTGCCACAGTGGAATGTATCGCCAACTATTCCAGCATATGTTTTACACAGCACAAAATATATAGGATATATAGGAAACACCTATAAATACTTTAATATACTCACTCACTCACTCACTCACTCACTCACTCACTCACTCACACACTCACTCACACACTCACTCACACACTCACTCACACACTCACTCACACACTCACTCACACACTCACTCACACACTCACACTTTCCCCCAAATGAAGAATAAAACAAAAGCTAATATGAAGCATATCGGTGTCTGTAAATAGCGCTTTAATGCAGCAGTTAGTGTACAAATCAAGTAGGATGCCATAAATAAACGACACAGAATCCCATCTGCTTGTTAAGTGATGACGTGTTGGTGACGTATTTATACTGTTTCCGGGTCCAAGCCGCCACTCATTTGAGTTGAGAAATTATTTGTTTATGATCACTTTTTATTCATATCCCACATTAAAGTTAATTTTATATTAAGTCAGAGTGTACAAAACAATCTCTGGGCTTGCTGCATCACAAATACCAAAATTTGAACAATTTATAAAAAAATGAATCACTTTCTGGCCACTGGATGTTACGCATGGACATATTTATTGCCATCGTGATTTTCGAAAGTATGAAATCGCTTTGTAAACGTTTATTATTACCATTTCACGAGTCTCCTCATTCAGTTGAATAGAGCGCTTGGACCCGAAAGCCGCTTCACGTGACGTCACACTTAACAAGCGGATTACGGCGGCACAGTGGCTCCATGGTTGCTGGTTCGAGTCCCTACTAGACCAGTTGGCATTTCTGCGTGGAGTTTGCATGATCTCACT